>NC_092860.1:54753924-54836543 GCF_032062135.1 Pyxicephalus adspersus
GTTGGTTGTAATAACTTGATATTTTTAGGTACACGTGGAGGCATAGGAAACTGAAACTGTAGGTGCAAGTGGGGGACACTTGTGGCTAAACCTTTCTAAAATGTTATTACTATGGCATTATGAGAACATAAATCTCCTCCTAGCAAAGTTTGCTGCCTGCTCTGGTACACATATCTGTCTGCATCTTACCTCAAACATCAATTTCTCCTGAATTAAGAGGTGCAGGGAAACATAAATATAGGTGGAAGTGGGAGACACGTGTGGCAATCACCTTTCATCATCATGGCATCATTACAACATAAAAAAAACTTCCTTGTTACACATGACTGTAACCTTCCAGTACCTCAACCTCAATAAAGTTTAGTGGGCCGAGTTCATTTTCTAATGATGCCATAGTGATGAAGTTTTAGGGGATGTTAGTCACAGATGTTCCCCACTTGTACCTATATTTTTGGTTTCTTACGTCTCCACATGAATTGAAGTTCAGAATGTTAGATAAGTGGACAGGAATGTGTAACAGGACATGGAGGCCCATTTTGATGGGCAGAGTGTTTTATGTTCTAATGATGCAATAGTAATGAGATTGTAAGGGGAGAAAGTGCCCGACACTTGCACCTATATTTTCAGTTTTGTACCCCCGCCCTCAGAGAAATTGGTGTACAAAGAAGAGAAGCAGACAGTTTCATATGTATAGATTTGTGACAGGTAGGTATATATTTAGGGGCCCCACCCCAATGCTCCTTGCTATGTTAGTGGCCCCCGGGGTCCCCAATTTTCACTTTCAATTTAGGACTCCAAGTTGCACTTTTCTCTGAAACAGCAACCCCAAAGTTCAATTTTCATAACTTTTTTCCTTTGTGACCCCCATATCTTGAAATTCTTTAAATCTGGGGGCCTGAAATTAAAATAACTTGTATCTATGAGGGTCCCCTGTTCACCCTGAAAATTACAGGTCATTGTGACATACATATTAGGAGATATGGAGGTTTGTACACAGAGCCGGGAGGATGCAGAATGACATGGATTCTTTATACACACTGGATACATTTCACAGGCAGAGCTCGTGCTACGAGATGGGGGCGGGGCTGCTTGTGTCTCCTTCACATGAAGGCTGAACTGTCTGCTCCACGGCAGCAATCATTTGAATTGATGACACAGAGCACGGAGCGGCCTCACCGAGATCCCTGCATCCGAGGATGAGAGCTGCCGAGAGCTGGGCGGGGTATTCAAATCAGCCGGGAGGAGCAACCGGCTAAAAACCTCTGGGGAGACCTATGAACATAATAAAATTAAAGTGAATTTCCTAAATACTACCACCTGAGAGGAAGATTTTCTTTTACTTCCGATTCAATAAAATTAAATCCAAAGTAATTCCAAAGTAAATCTGCTTCCAACTTATTTTTTTCTCCTTGTACTGGGCTATGCAGCAATCAGGCGTGTTGGTAGATTTTGAATCAAACATTACAAAAAGTTTGTCATGTGTCCCAACATTTTATTACATCCACCTCTTATGTATCAGGTATACCAGGGCACAATATATGCATTGAAATGCCAGCATAACCTTTGGAAAAATTATCACCCTGTCAAAACAATGGCAGCTCTTCAACAGGAAATTGTTATAGACAAGCTAATATTTCAAAACTGATCAGAAATACCGGTAGTTAATATCCAATAAACATTTAACCACAGCTGTTTTACTGGGCAGCAGATCAAGCCATGCAGTTCAAAAATGGCTCATTTACACAGCTCTGGATCAGAACATTCAAAAAAGTGTGTAGTAGGTATCACATATGCGCCTATAAATGAGCTCTCTATACTCAATAAACATTGTACAGTAAAATGCCCAATATCCAGAATTTAATTAACCAAAACTCTCTAGGATGCAACCCAAGTGGATAACGTCCCCTAAAATTTCATCACTATAGTATCAACATATTGGAACATAAAAAAAACTTTGCCCACCAAAACAAAATCATTCTGAACTGAGCATGAATTCTAGTCACATAAATTAGGAAATTCTACTTGGAGGTGCATTTTGATGGGTAGAGTTTTGTATGTTGCAATGATGCCATGGTGAAGTTTGGGGGGTGTTAGCCATATGTGTCCACTTGCACCTATATTTTTGTTTACCAGCACCCCTTTGTTTTAGAGAAATTAGGGTTTACGGTAGGGAAGCAGTTATGTGTAACAGGGCAGTGCGTTTTGATCGGTAGAGTTTATGTTCTAATGATCTCATGCTTATTAAATTTTAGGGGGAATTTATACAAATGTCCCCCACTTGCACCTACATTTTCAGTTTCCTGCACCTCCCCATTCCAGGGAAATTTGGGTTTAAAGAAAAGCAGAAAGGGTAGCATAGTATTACAGTTATAGTTTTGTGAAGTGTAGGTATAAATTTATAAACCCCACCCAATTTGCATTATTTATTTTGGGCTCCTAGATGCCCTTGCCTTTCAAACAACAACCCCCATGTTCAATTTTAAGAACAGAAAAGTTTAAAAACTTGTGAACCCCCTTGAAACTATTTTAAGAAATTTTGGTTACTAGTAGCCATGAGGGTACCCTGTGTACCCTGAAACTTTCAAGTAGTATGGCCAACGATTTATGAAATAAAGGTTTGATCACAGGGAGTTAGGCTGCAGAATATGACAAGCAGCCTTTACACACACACAGCTGTACCTGTAAAAACATGTTACAATACCATGGAATATTTCTGGTTCTGCTCTAGCTGATTTATTTACTGTTGTGTCCTCAATTTGCCTGTGCATGTGTCACCCACCCCCTTAACCCTTGGTCTACATAACCAACACCTTTGTAGACAAGTCAGTCATAATTAGTCTGGATAGGGGTGGAAGCGCATATTGTTCTTTGTACCCAACATGCATGACCCGCCAAGACTACGTTTGTTGAAAAAATTATAGTTCTATATCTTGAGGTGAAGCCATTCCAAGAAATGACTAGAGTTGCTACACACCTTAGCCATATACTAAAGAGTACTATTTCAGTGTAGGTAAGTATGAAGCTGAGAACAAAGGAGGATGCTGCCAAATACAGCAAGAGAAATAAGGCCACAAAGAGAGAAGTAAAACATGTATTGAGTTTTCTTACTTTTATTTTCTGTGTATATTTTGTAAATTATCAATGTACATATCAACAACTATATCTAGTTATTACAAATAATGTCTCTTGTTTCCTGTGAAACTGCTACACTGTGGTTGTGGTATAATACATATCTCTTTATACTGTAACAGTAGCATAGTGATAAAATACATTGGCTGTTTATGAAGTGAAAGTAGGGGGGAGCAGACTAGGCATCATATTAGAGGATACTGGTTGGAGACAGATTAAGTTGTGCCCTCAAAATATTTTCCAATAACTATGGGCTCTTTACACTGACCATATGAGAAATGTATTGGTCACAGTGCCAGCTAATGCAAATTGTTTTAATGGACCACGGATGCTGTGGCAATTTTTTTATTTCGGTCTGAAAGGTTCATGGTATCACAAACATCAACACCTAAATGTAGAGGATAGTCTATTTAATTTGTGCGTGTGCACAAATGGACATGAAGCATTTTTTGAACATAGCATACAACAATGCATGGTAGTATATTATGGTGCCTTACAGTGCACTGCAATACATGTGCATCAAATAACTGTCCAAGTGAAAAATTTTTTTTGTCTTTTTTTTAATAAAGTGCTAAAAAATATAAGTAACAAACACATGGTCTAATGTATTATGTCAGGTAGCTGAACATAAAGAATGACTACACAGCACACAGCTGTAGTGGGAATGAGCCCTTAGTAATATTTGACAATTGTGCTACATCATACAAACAATTAATGCATACAGCACAGTACAGCATTATATAGCTTTGGGTTTCTGTAAATCGTTGAGCATTGAGCTGCAGTTTGCTGGCTAAATCCATTCAGGGTACAATTATGAATAAATGGAAACCCAGCACACACAGATGTCAGAATGCAAATATGAAATCAATCGACGGTTAGGGGGCATGCAACTCCAATGGACTATGACTACATTGGTATAAAGAATTTTTTTAATTATTTTTAGATAAATATGTAGAAGCAGCAGAAGCATAGCTATCTACAAGACTTTTAAAGGAATCGGTCAGACGGCTTGGTATGGGTGCCTCTCTCACACCTATATTTATTAGGGCAGTGAAGCTGAGCCCATTTAACTGCATGTATTATCACAGCAAGTGAAAAAAATCCAAGGAATAGCAAATTCTTTGGATTATTTTCACTTACTGTGACAGTATATCCTACAATTTATAGATATCATAAAAGACAACCCAGTGTATTTTAAAGGCTCCAAACTCTAAACTCAAACCAGGCTTCTGTAATCTGTGGAACCTTGATCAGAAAGGTGGTAGCCCATTTCAAGGTAAGTTAGTTGCCTTTTTTGATGTGGTTTAGATAGGAGTAGGCGAAGAGCTCACAAGGTATTAAAGCCACATACACACGTCAGATTTTTATCGGCCAATTATCGGGCGAAAATCTGCCGTGTGTACAGTCGGTGTCGTCCATCGTCTGGACGACCGTCCTGCCGGATCCACGGACGATGGACGATGACCGATCCTAATGAAAGGGAAGGGGAGAGCGCGCAGCAGGGTGCCGCTCCGTCGCTCTCCCCCTCCCCTCTCCATACAGCATGAACGGTGCTGTATGTATAGCACCGTTCATGCATCGTGCAGTCCCTTGTCGTTGGAAAGGATCGTGAAAGATCCTTTCCAACGACAAAAATTGCAAGTGTGTACGCAGCTTAAAAGATGCACAGCTTCCTTTAAACTAAATGACTGTGGCTAAAGGATAGCAGACCTAATCCTAATCTTAACATACTGGAACAAATAGTCACCTAAAGCCACAGGCTTCTGTACTAATTCCTGCTCTTACCTACTGTCTCCTTCTGTCCTGTAGTGTGGCTTATCGTAAACTATAGAAATAAGGGGAATTATATACACTCCTATATATATCTTTTTTCCTCTTTTTTTTTTTTGTTCGTTTGAATGTATGATATATAAAAACAATTAGGAATTTGGACTGGCTTCTAATTTATTTTAGGGAGCATCCTATAATGATTAAGCCAAAAGTTTGCATACCCCGTTTGTCCTGAGGTCCTGATACATGGTGTTTAGCAATTTTTTTAGGGTCTATTATTTGATTTTCAGGCTACAAAGCCAGGTGGCTATTTTGTGGATGGACTGTGTTTTACATCATTTACAGTAGATAATTCTTTTAAATTTATGGTGTTTGAGTCTTGAAAACGTAGACTGTTGTAAAATTATATTTATGAGTTAACAAAACAAAAGTTAAATTGAAAAAATAAATAGCTAAAACCATAGCTTATCCACATTCATATGCCCGTTATTCGTTTTATTTGTTGTTTCTAGTGTGCATTTTGTGGTGGTTCAATATTCAGCATGTACAATCCCATGCAGACATTCCTGTCTGTCATGGCAGCAAGGGTCTGACATTACACTTTTCTATTGTTGTTAAATCAATGCAGGTTGGTCATTAGCTGCACCTATATAAAATCTGTGCTCTTACCTTCTATCAGCCAGGTATATGGGACTCTGTCATTCAGTTGGGTAAATTCTGACACAATCCAGTGCTAAAACATACATAGGGTGAGCTTCAACAAGTAAGAGGCAGCAAGGGAGCCTGAATCATGGAGTATACTTTGCTTGAAGTGAGCCTTTTAGTTTTTATAGAAAGCAGAAAAGCTAAATGAGACTAATATAAAAACATATACTATTTAAAAATGAATGCACATACTTTATAATTAATACTGGGTTAAATTGGGATACATTTCATCCACCTTCATGTCTGCTATAAATAATGAATCACTTTTGTTTTGATTTGAAACATGTCCTTTTACCTGTTTTGTCAATTGCATATTCATCTTCTTGCACAATGTATAACAAATTCCTGTGGGCATAAGGAGTGTCGGTCACATACCACACTCACAGCTAATTATGATCATCTTTTTAGCAACCAGATCACTACGCTCCCAGTAATACATTTTACCATGAATACCATGATTTTAACAAGACATAAACAAATGTCAAGTGAAGAATGTGCTAATATAGCTAAATGCTTTCTTATACTGATCTCCATGTGGAAAAGTCACATCACTCGTTTTGTTAAAAGCATATTCACAGTATAACCACAACTTTTTCTTGTTTCAAACATTGTGGTCTCCACTGAAAGACTTGTTCTGAGGACAACTTGAAAATTTGGATAATTCCAATTTTTTTTTTACGATGACAATGGTCACCAGAATAAATGACAGGGTGACACTAAAATTACCCTTGATGAATAATATTTCAGATAAATGTAACACTTTTAAAAATAAGTCATTTGGAACAAGGTGTTCAATCTATTACTGACTAGCCAATAAAGTGGAACTAAAGTTCAATTTTAAAAATTTATGATAAGGTAGGGCATTATTCGCAATAGGCATTCTCATTTATGTTTTATGGAACAGTCAAAAAAAAAAAAAAAAAAAAAAAAAAAAAGGACAAAAATTGCAACTAGGAAGTGAAGAAGGAAAAAGATGGTGATGCCCTGCGACAAAAAGGGGACAGGAGAGTTTAGTGAGGTTTAGTTTCACTTTAAAATAGTTCATGGGTATCTCTAAACGATCTCTAGAGATGCCTTTTTGTAAATTTATATAGACTTATGCAAACCCCAAATCCCATGTGATGATGCCTGACCTTTCCAAGGTACATGTTTAATAAAGTTCTCCATTAAAGTTATGTTACCCTGGTGACTTTTATGGAGAGTTAACATTCTTGGCCATGTGAACGGGTTAACATATGCATAATGGAGAACCATGGCTTGTAGGGCAAGTTATATATAAATAGGCATGAAGACACATTGGGGGGCCTGGTTTTATTAACCGATAATTACCTTGGCACAAAAAAAAAATAAAACAAATCTCTGTTCCACTCACAAATGCTGGATCCATAGGAACACTTCTTTTATGAGAATAGTAAATAAGTAATCCTGCTACTTGCGTATCACCTATTAAGCAAGCATTAAAAGTAAATAAATTGAGTCGGACTTCAACACCCAACAATGTAATACAGATAGCTATTTACTACCCTTGTAGTTGCACCAGTAAAGTATGCTATGCTGATCTATGTACACCATCTACAGTAAAATCAAACTTGAAGAACTTCTGAAAGTTACTAATTAACAAAAACTTGGAAGTGCAGATAAAAAACCTAGGTTAAGGCTACCACTGTAAATTTTTAGTCCCAGAAACAAAAACAAAATCTCCTAGTACAAAAACATTTCTCATCAGCTACCGCACGAAATTACTTCTATACTTGAATTGGGAACAATGCCTAAGCAGAAATAACTAATTATTCAAAATCTACAAATGAAAAACAATATACATACAAGAAGATCCGAACAGTTAGTAGGTTCAGGAAAATAAACAGGTGAAGTTATATGTAAATCTCAGTGTCAGCACACAGTGTCAGCATCTCCAGCCTTACCCGTTGGTATGTTAAAGTAAAAACAAAAGTCATGGGAACAGGGAGTGGAAAAATATGTCCCATTTGGGGGAGTTCCCTTCCTGACTTGTAAACACCACAGAAAATTTGAGGCAAACCTTACAAATCAGGAGTATATTCTTTTCTAAAACAGTTGTCACCGATCGTACCATTTCTCCCTATGCTGATGACAGCTATAAATAAAGAGGTTTAATTGTGCACAGCCACAATAAAACATTATCAGGGGTTCTAATCATGCATATCCTAAATGTTTACCTATTGTACACATTAAAACATCACAATGGCATATGCATTCCTCTTACTTCAAATAATTATTTTTATATCTTAGATTGTAAGCTCTTCTGGCCAGGATCCCCTCCTCTTCTTGTGTCACTGTCTGTGTCTGTCATTTACAACCCCTATTAAATGTACAGTGCTGGGTAATATGTTGGCGCTATATATTTCCTGTGTAATAATAATAAAAATAATAATATTATAGTCTGTCCCACTGTGCTTTTACCTAATATTCAGCCAGGTTGTTCATCAGAACTGTACATCCACCACCAATACACCTATACTGCTACAGAAGCAAAAAGAAAAACCTCTGCTCCATGCAAACTTTAATATTTCCTAGCATTTACAAATTGTATTTTCCAGTTTTGGATACAGTAAGGAAGTTTTTTTTGCAATCTTGACATTTTGAGTTGCCTACAGAGATATGAGCTGAAATCTTTTATTGGGGACAGCTTTCTGAGACAAAAATGTACACTTTGGAGAGATTACCTCTTGTTACCTGTTGTATCTAATATCATGGAGTGAATGGAAATTATATATATAAAATAGGATTTTCTGGACAGCACAGCAGCACCACTTGATCCAACTAGCTGTAGATAATGGTGAGGTATTGGTTTAGCATTGTTTAATATTTGTATAAGAAACGTGTAAGATAAAGTGGTAACAAGTTTGGGTTTACATAAATTCACAAAAGAAATGTATAAATATATCCCTGTGTATAAGGTAAATAGTTCACAATGAAGTATAGGGGTATACTCACATCCTCAGAGCAGCAGCAATGCTCCCAACCTGCTGCCATAAGCCTTTGGCTGTCCGTGTCTCTGTCCGTGTCTCGGTAGCAGCTCCTGTTGCGCAATCTTTAGTCTGACCACGCCCCCGGTTATCTCTCCCACTTAAGTGTGAGTGAAGTCCCAGCAGGTCACGTGCGCAGCCCTTCTTCCACTATAAAGGAGCAGTGCAGGGCAGCTCTCTTCCAGTGTTATCTCTGACTTGTCAGCAGGCAGTAGTATTTGCGCCCTGCTGATAATTCACACGCAGTCACCTCAGACCGACCTTTCTACTACACCACCTCCTTGTGTCAGAGCTGACACAGCACCCTGTATTGGGAAAAGGTCACTGCTGCCATTTCATGGGGTGTGAATAGGAAGAGGGTGGGTGTGAGGGAAATAAAAGGAAGTCCGTGTGAGGGAAATAAAAGGAAGTCCACAGCATTTAGGAATCGTCCTTGGCTGCCTCGAAATTTAATATGAATAGCACTTACTTTAAACCCAAAATGTTCTCTTTCAGTTCCTCTTTAGTTTACATGCTTATGAAAAAAAATCCCTTTAAATTTTATTTGTATTTATTCATCAGTTTTGTTGTCCTGGTATGGAGATTTTCCTTTACTTCCTGTGCAGAGGAATCAACAGAAAGTGGGGAAATGTCTTTAGAGTGAAAGATTTCCATTCCTAGGCAGCTGTCACTGATTTAGGGCTCACCTGCAGGGATGCTGTTTCATTGATGTGTTGTGTATGTGCAGCTAAAATTCATTCCTTACATAGCTCACCTAAATCTGTACATGTGGCATTTCAGAAGCCGTCCTGACTTTGAGTTGTGTCACATTTTTGTTTGCAGGGTAAATGGTGTCTTTTTAAGTCATGTGCCGCATTCTAAAACCCAAAGATTGCTAGGAGTTCCCCGAACAATGTGCAGTTTCCACCTCTCAGGTCAGTTTATGACTCCAATGATCTTTTGTCTTTCTATATAGGTGACAGTCTTCTTACTGGCAGTGTCAGAGGCATTCTTCCTACTGCTCACCACACTAATGTACTGTGAGATGTCAATATAGTAATTGTAAAAGGGCTTCCCAAAAGACATGAAAGTTCTTTTAAGGGGTTCCTCCATGTTGAGGAAAACTGCTATAATGCTTGTGTTTGTACGGAAAACATAAACCTATTGAACTGGTAAGCTCATATCTTTACCCTCCATGATTATAGTATCCACTGGAAAGTTTGGGATTACTCTAACTTTGTCTCTGTGACATTGGTAACCATACAGAACACACCCACTAACCAATCCAAGAGTCCCCAATGTTACCTAATGGGACTTAACCACCTGGGCGGTTACCCTGAGCCTGGTTCGGGGTAAGAGAACTTGCTGAAAGCGTTAACCCCAAACCAGGTTCAGGGTAGCTAAAAATAGAAACAAGCATTACAGTGCAATCTGATTTTCATACAACATTATATGACAATATGATTACAACTGAAAAAAAACACACCTTATCCCCGCAGCTCCTCCGGAGACGTCTTCTCTCTTCTGTCTTCTCCCAGCGTATGCAGTGACGATTTCCGGGGTTTCCAATCATTTTGTATTCGGTTCAATACAAAAAAGATGTAATGAGTCCAATACAAAGAAATCTTTATATAATATATAATTTATATAATATATATATTTATTATATATATACTATATAAGCTACTGTACAGTTACAGTACATTACAATATACACTACTTTTTTTTTTTTTGGACATATTTCGGTGAGTTATGCCTTAGAATTATAGCCTACAATCTAAAATAAATTTCCATGCAAAAAATGTAACGCTTTTTGCATGGAAGTAGGGAAAGAATTAGAACACTCAGCGTTCGCGTCCCTCGGTGATTCCTGATGATGTCAGTGCATACTCCCGTCGACAGGGGTCGTAGCGGGAAATTCAAATATTTTTTATTGGATTCAATACAAAGTCCTGTATCCAATCCAATACAAAATAATACAAAATATATTTATGTGGTGTTGTCTATGGGTATGTGATGTTGGACCCTGTTTTAAAATTTACCACACTAGGGAGGTGTTTTAGAAAAATAAAGTACTATACAGCATACCGAATTATTGCATTTTCAGTATTTTTCATTTATTTATGTATTCTTGTTTAAGCTGATTTTTGTGTTTTTTATTTCATTTTATTATTAAAGTAATTTTTTTACATGATTGTGTGTTTCAAACTTTATTATATTCAGGATATCTATTGGACCCTTGTTCAGACATATTTCTGTAAGTTACAGGTCTACAATTTAAAAAAAAAATTTCATGAAAAAAAGTGTACCGCTTTTGGTACAGAAATCCAGACATCAGTGAAATGCCCAGGAGGTTAACTATATAAAAGGGGAGCTGGGATAATAACAAAGAGTTTTTAGGGAATCAGGCTCCTGGGTTCCCATCTACATCTTTACATTCCTATATTGTCTATTATATGTCCATGTTATTATTGTTATATTGTTTTGCTGTATTGTACTAAGCAATATTAGATTATTACAGGGGTTTACTACTAATAACCTTTTTTCTGTGTGCTCTATATATCATTGATTGAAGTTCATATATCTGTGTATCAAACAATATTGCTGTGTACTTTGTTTCACCTTGTTTTCTTAATTAAACTGTGTGAGTTACTAGCTATCACTTGTGCATGAACCTCCTTTTATTGAATATCTATATGCATTGATAGGGGATTTAACATCCATAGTTATGCAGATAAATATTCCAAAATCAATACAGGAGTTAATGAATGTCTAGGCTCCATAAAGAATTTTTTTTTTGCTTGCTTTGTGTTTAACTCACAGAGAGGATTTTATACAGTAACTGACAGCATGCTGCCTAATTATATGTTGAGACAAACATCTGTCCGAATTGCGTTTATTAAAATAATCTACCTTTTCCAACGTACATACAAATTCAACTTACAGTCCTTATCTCAAATGTAACCCAGGGACTACCAGTATACGGAGCACATTTTGAAATACGAAAAAGAATACTAGACTTGTCCACTATAATAAGAAAACATGTTTTATCTATCACCTGATACAAGGGAATTGTACAGTTTCTGGTCAACAACCTCATTTTTACAGGAGTTTACTTAGCATATATTTTCTTCATTCTATGTTCTTGCTATTACAGGTCATGTTTAAAGATTCATTCATATCCGTGCAGTAAAATAAAGTAAATTGAAGTAAAATATGCATACTACAACACACAGTAACTGAGCATGCACGTGTTGATGCATTGCTATTCCATCCATTGAATCACAACACCGTAATGCATTTGCTTACCAAATTACGGTATGCTGCAAAAAGAGAAATAAACTTAAAATTTAGTAATTTGTTCTGCCTTATATTTTGGATGGGCTGCCTAATGCATGAAAATGTACACAAACGTAGCACAGTGCACTGTAGTATGAATCACTCTAACAGTGTTTTTTGTTATCGTGCAGTCCTGGGGTGGGTTTTGGGCATGTTCAAAGTAGCCCTTTTGCAAGCAATTTAACCTATTGCAAAAAATTAAGTAGTATTGAACTGAAACTATTCTGCATCTTTTATTTGAAAGGCAGTTGAAGACATTGTTGCTGTGTTTTGTGAACACTACATGTAGCATCCAGGAGCTGTTGGCTTCCTCAGTAGACTTTGATTGTTCCACTTGCAAACATGAAAAAGTACCGCTCTGCTGGGCTCTTGCAGTTACTTTCAAACTCCTAAAAAAAGCCCAGCTTGCAGTGACAGCTTGATACTGCTCCCAGTGTTACACAGCAGATGCCTGGGAGCGGTAAATTCTAGTCTGAACATGTCCTTCATGTCTTGATTTATTACTTTGTACTATACCTTCTTTTTTAGGAACTAGAAAACATCCAATGATTAAAATAATTATTACATTTAAAAGATAAAAAAAAATATTTCAAAGAGAGCAAAAAATGTCATCATTCCTGTAGCACAGCTGTTTCTTCTATCGTTAGGCTAAGTATATGAGTCAAGAAAATTATCATTATCACATTCACAATTTCTGTGGGTAAGTTCATGCTCAGGGATACTTCTGTTCAATGTTTGTGCTGCTTGTTATGTTTCAGATGTAAAATAGGTACTTAACACCAATGTACTAGGCTTACAAGCCAGATTGCTGTCTTCTAAAAAAATATAACGAGTATCCCAGAGCTGCTGGGACTAAATGAACTCCAACGGAGTAGCATCTTCCTGGCCTGGCCTATCAAGATTACCAGAGATATGGAAGCAGGAATGGGAAGCAAAACATGGTGGTGTTCACATCAGATAAGGAACAGTAAAGCTGCGTACACACGTGCAATAATTATCATTGTAAAACGAATGACTAACCACCGTTCGTCCAATAATCAATAACCAAAAAAGTGCACGCGGATGGTTGCTGGAAACAAACAACCGTCCCGGCAGATCTGATTGGGCATATTGTGTGTACAATCGTTCAGAGATTGTTCTGCTGTACACTTTTGCCTTTAGATGTCACTTCCTGCATCAAACAAACGATCATATCTAGCATGTGTACATTTATTATACAGCTTCATCATATTACGCAGCGCTGTACAAAGTCCATAGTCATGTCACTAACTGTCCCTCAAAGGAGCTCACAATCTAATCTCCCTACCATAGTCATATGTCATCTTAAGGTCAATTTTTAGGGGGAATGCCAATTAACCTCACTGCATGTTTTTGCAATCCCCGCAGACACGGGGAGAACCTGCAAACTCCATGCAGATAAAGTCCTGGCTGGAAATCGAACCTGGGAAAGAGTGCAGCAAAGGCTGGATTGCTAACCCCTGAGCCGCCATGCTGCCTGCCAACAATATTGGTGGATTATATTTGAACGTATCGTATTGATCGTATCATTACAGCATGTACAGAATTGTGCACAATACGATCCTTCAAAATAATCGTGCATAATCATTGGTCGTTTGTTTTCTAACAACAATTATTGCACGTGTGTACCTAGCTTTAGTGTATTGAAAAATTGCGATGAAGTAAGTTTTTTTTTTATTATTATTGCAGAAGGAACATCATCTTTCCTTTTTGCTATAAATGACCTGTCTGGTCAATTGTTTATTTTCCATATTTAGGGCCCAAAACACTTTTATTTAAACGTTAGTCATGGTCACATGCCCAAATTTCAAGTGCGAAATTATAAGTGCTTTGAGAATTAATTTAGGGAATGGCATCATCATTATCAACTAACATCACTGATGATTGAACTTCATCTGCATGCACCTAATCTGCATTTATCTCTCCTTCAACAGTTATGTTGAGCGTTCTGGCTGCCATATGCACCCTGTCTATCCATTTGTGTTCCACTACAATTTGCATCTGATTGAGCATTGTATGTGGTGCATGCATGCAGTTTAGTTCCATTTTAATGGGATATAGTAATGGGAGATCAGTGTCAGCTGCCATTACTGAATTTTCTTTTGGGAAAACCATTTCCCTGGCTGTCTTTCTGATGCTTGAATAAGTAGTTCTGCCGCTCATTGATGGCGTTCTTGTGACTAAAACATAACTTCATCAGATGCAGCTCCCATACTTTTTTAATGACAGTCACTTTTGGGTCCTGGGTCTGTTAACTTCAAACAAGCAATCATATATAAAAATTAGAGATTTGTTTTAAAAATTGTCCCTTACAAAATACTTATGATTTTTTTTTTATTCTAATGCAGACACATATATAAGTCAGGTTTCCTGACCAGCACACATTTCAGCCAATAGGTTATAAAGTCAGAGATTCAATATAAAAGTAAACCAAACTTTAAGATTGAGAGAGGGAATAACTGAGGTTTTTCTTTTACTTATTGTTTGTTCCCTTTGAACAGTTTTCTTGTGTAAAAATATCAACCAGATAATAAGCCCTTTAGGTGGTATTCCACTGAGGTGTTATAACTACTGCAGCAGTGACATACTGGAGGGGGCTGCAATTGTTTGTGTATTGCAGATGGATATGAGATTTAAAAATTCTTATTTCTTATACAAAAAAACATTAAAAGAAATCTGAAGGCTGTTAACCCAATCTTTGATACTTGTGCTAGCTTGATAGTGCTGACAGCACTATAGTTTAGGAGGGGTGGGAGGTGTGATGTGGCCAGCAGCAAATTACAGCAGATACAAAGTATGATGACGTCCAGGTCAGTGATCAAAAATGTAGCTCTCAGCTATAGATTTTTGATCAGGTATAAAGGAGTTTTTTTTAGTAAATTATATAAATTAAATTAGGAGCCTCAGAGCAGTATGTAATATGTGTCCTAGTTTGTTTTTTGTAAAGCTTTACCAACAGACAACTGTAGGAATGTGTTAAAGAGAAATCCACTCGCTTCCCCTCTAGGAAACATGTCAGATAGGACTGGATGTAAGGGTAAACAGTTCTGAATGGGAAAGTGGAGCATTTAAAGATGAACTGCAGACACATCTAAAATACATAAACTGACACAGTTTTGTATTGGTAATACATTACTAAAGCTGAAGTCCTACCAATCTCTTTCTTTTCAGTCTAAATTACATTGTCACTTGTTCTATATACTTTTCTTGCCTATACAGGCAAATCATGGCTGGTGGGAGAGGACAGCAGAGTGCTGTACATAGCTTCCTAAAAAATAATGGAATTTTGCCTCATTACTTCTCTCAGGAGCAAACAGCCATGGCATAACAGTGGGATGTTTTTGGATGAGATATGCAAATATTAACCTTGATGGGTAGATGTCAGTCTGATGTAGTGCTCATTCCTTGGCAGGCTAAATTGGCTTGTAGACTGCCCTAGATAACAATGAGAAGAAATGACCTGAAAGATGGGGTTTTGTGACTTAAAAAATATAGATTCATACATAATTATACAGCAATCTTAATTTATATCATCAGTTTTGTTGTATAGGCACAAAACTGAGATATTATTGCTAGACACAATATCGCTAACATATATCTTTAAATTAACCGTTTCAGTCTGGTTTTGGGCCAGACTGAAATGGTTAATTTAAAGATTGACCTGAAAGAAGACCTGAAATCCAACGAAGGAAAAGAGTTTCCTCTGAGCACAGATAGGTTTATGGTTTGTTAGAGCAGATTACAAAAGCTAAAATATACAATGTGCAAGACCAAGATACAATATGCAAGACCCAGATACAAAGAAAAAAAAATACACTAGAACTCAAGCTTTATCGAATAAAAGGTCTGAGCACTCAAGTGGTTGCTTACAGAGCTTGCATGGACAAGCCATGATTTTTGTCCATGCAAGCTGTGTAAGTACTTGAATTTGACCTGTTATACAGCAGACTTCAGACTTGCAGTAAGAGACGTGTTTCCACAAAAAAATAAGACCTACCCCGAAAATAAACCCCAGCATTCTAATCATTCAAGGGGGAAATGTAAGCCCTACCCCAAAAATAAGCCCTATCGGCAGCTTCTTTGCGCAAGCTTCTTTGCGCAGCGGAGAGTGTGGTCACGTGGTACCCAGCGGCCGAAAGGATACCAAGAGAAGAGGACGGAAGCACCCGGGACACACACCGTGGGATTGGGGTACGGTATTTTTAACCAAATGCTGTAATGTATGTATGTATGTGTGTTCACATATGCTATTTATTGTACAGCGCTGCGTAATATGTTGGCGCTATATAAATCCTGTTTATTATCCTTAATAATAATAATAATAATAATAATAATAATATGTGGGCATGTTCTGTATTGTGTGGGGGCACTATATACAGTATGTGAGGGCACTATATTATGTGGGGAATGCATTCTCCACATACTGTAATATGTAGGGGCACATATGGTGATGCGATACTGTGTGCGGGCACAATTTCTTTTCTGGGGGGGCAATAAAAAGTTTTGCTGGAGGGCTTGGCGATTCTACGGTAGTTAGGCCTCTGGTGACTGTCATTGCTTTTGTTGCCACCCCTGTCTTATGTTTGCACATGAAATTATATAGATTTTTGTACTTGAGAAAAATAAGACATCCCCCAAAAATAAGCCCTTATGCGATTTTCAGAGGTAAAAATAATATAAGACCCTGTCCTATTTTCAGGGAAACACAGTAGCAGAAGAAAGCAGACAAAGAAATGTCCAGTCAAAGATCTGTAGGCGATACAAGGCCTAAAATGTGAAATATTTCTGCAGACAAGAACAATTAGGTATCATGGACTTTAGATAGTTGTGCAGTGTGCCAGGACTGTGTAAAGCTCAGGACTGGAAATATAGAAGATAAACAAGAAATAAAATCCTTTAGCAGGTAAAAACAGTCGCCTTACTTGTGATTTATCTGTGTATTTGCCTTTAAAACTCACAAAAGAAGTAAAAAGCTTTACTTAAGCTTGGACTTTAAAAGATAGCTTGAGATCAAAGAATTGTTCTTCTGACAAAAGGTTTTACCATGGATGTTTGCTTAGTGCAAGGTACCCAGAAAAGAGATCAGCTTCAAATACCTTAAGCTTTCTAATAAAATTAACCCCTTCAATACTCATGCCTTGCCCTAACCCTGTATAATGCAGTGCTGCCAATACTGCCCCCTACACTATTGTGCCTCCAGCCCCCTATTGAGGTTGTGGCATTTTTTACTCTACTGATATTGGGGTAGCTGTTTAAAAAAAGCAGTGAATCTCACATTCACTGAAACAATCCTTGGTGGAGAATCCTCCGCGGTCATGTATTTTTTTCTTCACATAACCACTAAGGAGGTATTGGTTGTTTTTTTCTTTCTTCTGAACACTATCCCTGGGATATTTTTTTTACTAATGATGACCATCTCCACATTGAAGCATTACCTATACTCAGAATTGACACACAGTGTGTGTGTTTTTTTAAAGTGCAACATCAAGAATGAATATAAGCGCAGAGCCTCCCGAGCAAGTCATGCATCCCAGGAGGCTCTTGGCTGCTCCTTCTGCACATGCCTGAGCATCTCGTGCATGCGCAGAAAGAGCCCTTTCATCAATATGGAAAATAAATTGCCGATCTCACCCACGCGTAGTGAGATTGGCAAGTTTTTTCCCAATCTACGTCACCCGATCTCTCCCCTGAACACTGCGAGATTGGGTGATGATGTAGGAAGACGAACCAGGGAGAAGATAGGGGCGCCTAGCGGCTCCCTCTGCGCCGGGCCAAAGACAGATACCGAGACGGCGCGGGACCTAATGGAAGAAACTTACCGACGGATAGATTGATCTGTGGGATTGAAGGTAAGTGTGATTTTATTGTTTTGGGTTTACTGCTTTATTGTTGGAGCAATTTCTTTTCACTTACTGAGTGCTGACATTGGAGCATTGCTACACATACTAACTATTGTCTTTTTCTATATGAAGTTTGAGCATTGCGTTTTATACCATGACTACAAGCTGCACGTTATACATTGAAGGAAAAATTCCTGTTTTCCTTATCCCTTTTTTTTGAAAAACAGTAACTTTACTAAGTCTCTATTAGCCTAATAATCACACAGATCTTAAATAACAAGATATTTATTAACAGAAAAAAGAATTAACAAGTAATCAACAATTTTTCCAATTAAGGTAAATAATAATCAAATAGACAAAGTAAAATGATTACGCAAAGAGTCAGTCCTCTGTACCCTGCACCTTAGCTCGTGAGAAAAAGAGATAGAGATTTGGGATAGTTGTCCCTTTTTATACCTCTCCGGGACCCCTGCCACATTCAGGCACACCCATGCATCCACCCCTTACTCAGGTGTTTTCCCACTTCCGGAAACACCCTGCTTCCAGGTGTCCGCTGATCTTTTCCAGCAGGTGGCGCTGTTGTATTGAGGGCAAGTCCCTTGACTAAGCTGACCAGTTGGCCCCAGCTTCTTTGATGTCATCCAATCCATCCAACAGTGATGTTTACACACTTGGAAGGATATTCTTGCTCACAGAGATGTTATCTCTTTTGTGGTTTCTTGGTGTCAACCTCCAACTGGAATCATCCTGTTAGTTTTGTTCCCAGAGTCTTTTCAGAGTCAACCCCCATCGAGTTCCACCAACAGCCAGTTTGAATTCATCATCTCCAAAACAGATGGCTTATAAGTGCTGATTTCATGTCACTCATGCACACTCCAACATACATATATACCAATGGATTCTGTATACTTACATCCAATATACAGGTAGCAATCCCAAAGCTTAGAAACACTAGTCGCCTAAATTGGAGGGGTGGTAGCCAGCTAAAATATGGATCATTTAGAATGTGTCAAGTAAACAGATAAAAAAAAGTGTAAAGCCTTAAAATTACTTAGAAGAAGCAATAAATTAGATTCATTGGGTTTATTACATTAGGTTCATTGGTGACACTTTGATATCTTATCGGTTTATGGTTAACTATAAATCATGACCCTTGAATTGGATGATGCCCAATATGTAATACACAATTATTGTTTACAGACATTTGTACATCCTGAAAAATTGCATGCTTGCATATATGCATGGGAGCAAGATTTTTTTGTGTGTGTTTTACTATTTATGAACTTTATTGTACTATTTAGTCATAACTATTTGTGAACTTTATTTTTTCTTCGCATTTTTTACTATCCCAAGAGAGTTGACAATCTCTGTGTGGTAATATACTGCCAATCATAGCTCCCTAAATTTTACATAATTAATTTCTTTATATATATATATATATATATATATATATATATATATATATATATATTTTTTTTTTTTTTACTTTACTTTTTTGCTATCACAATAGGGGAGACAAGTTCTTATGTAAGAATAAGAACTCTATAATGCAAGTCACATGTTCCTCTTTTGGAGACATCAAGGGTCTATTAAACCCCTGATGTCTCCACTGCACTGCTTTTAAATGTACATAGTGTACATAGTACATAGTAAACCCAGTTTCTTTATATTCTGGCAACCAATGGCAAGAATTTGACCATTGCGGATTTAGAGGGGCTCGTAGTCAGAACAAAAGAGGGAGGATCAACAGCAATCTATGTAATGCTCAAGAATACCTGTTTTTATTTTTTATTCCTGGAATATGTAACCCTTGGGTTAACACAAGTGGGGTAAATGATTTACTGGTGATTTATAGGTGATGTCCCTGCAATAATATAACCTTACCTGTCTGATTTAAATGTTTTAATACACCCATCTGTCCCCATTCCATTCCAGGTGCTGCCATCTTCTTTCTTCTCCTTTGACCTTTAACTTTGGACACAGGTGCATGGGAGTTCATTCAGTCCAGGCAGATGAAGAAAGTGAACAGACGAGTAAGTATGTTTTTTTTTGCAGAAAAAAAACATTGCCTGTCTCTTTATGCAAAGTGGAATTCTAAGTTCATTTTAAATTCTTCCACTGGGATAAATCTGTGAGAAAGCACAGCACTGTATGCCTAAAAAAGGAAAGGAGATGGAGTAGTGAAGAAAGTTCAAACAGAGCAAGAAAAAACATTATAGAATATTAGGCTTTATATTTAGCAATTAGTAATTAATATATTATTCTAGTAAAGATAGTTTCAATGGTGTTGAGGGCAGAAACCAGAATAAATTTGATCGTAGAGGGAGTTAAGGTAAGGTAATTAATGTAATTCAAAGAGTTTGGATAAGGCTAGAATAGCTGATGGGTTTCCTCATCTGAATGGTTTCATAAAGTATACCGATAAGCGTTATAAAGCATAAACTATTCTTTGAGTGCCATACTTGTGGTTAATCATTTCCTGAAACTGTCACAGCAGTTGAGATAAAATCCAAGGCAGGTATTGTAGTACACATCATTACTTTGTTGACATATCAACTGCAAGCAAGGTGTGTTCCTAGGAGAGCTGTGATGCTAGCGAGACAGAAAGTCTTTCAGAATTTTTATTTTAAAAGCACAGTTTGCATGCAACACATGCCGATGACTCACAGTTGGTTGTAACTGTTTCTTGGCAGATCTATGGTTTAGTACTGGATTTATTTTAGATACAACTAATGGGTTGATTGTGGATTTTAAATGTTGGCAGAGGGTTGTGAGAATTTGCAGGGGAATGCAGAATGGCAATAACCAAAAAAATGTCAAAAGAAAAGTAAGTGTGATAATTGTATTAGTAGCATAAAAGGTTTAAAAATTGTGAAGATGTAGAATGAGGAAGAGGGAATGGAATCTAGGGAACATGTGGTGTACTCCAGAAACTTCTTTGTTTACCTTAGTAGCCATTATAGCATCATAGCATCTGCTCCTACTAAAAAAAAGAACTCACCTTCTATTTCATGAAGATTCCCCTTTAAAAAAAAATAACACCAGCGGATTGGACAAAGTTGATAAAGCTTGGAAACAGAGGCACGCCCAGCAACAGAACTGCAAGCATGCGCAGGAAAGTGAAGCCTGTGCTTTAGTGAGGAATAGGTAAGTGTGACATTACGCCCCCTTTTATGGGGCCTCCCCACCTGCAGGGTTCCAGGTTTAAGGGGAAAACGAAGATGAAACCTCTTAGCAAGATGAGGTGCAGACACATCTGTAGCTGGAACCCACGATGTCTCTTCAGGACCAAAACCTTTCCAATCAATTAGGTACATTAGCTTTTTATGAGAAAACTTGGAATCCAGAATTTGATGGACTTTATATTCCTGAGAAGAATCGGGTGCAGGAGTAGCCAGCGGAGAGGGATGAGAAAAGCGGTTCAGGACCAACGGCCTAAGTAGAGACACATGGAAGGCATTGGGCAGCTTGAGATGTGAGGGTAGACGTAACTTGTAGCAAACTGGATTAACCTTGATAGAAATGGCATAAGGCAGGGGTCGGCAAAGTTTTATGGGGTGGGCGGGAGCACACTAGGCCAGACCCGCCCTAATGGCTCAGCCCACCACCAGGGAACGCCCTCTAAAGAGAAATCCCTCTCCTCCATATGCATTGTGGAGGAGAACGATTTCCTTTCAGGGAGCTTTCCTTATTTACCGTGCCGGCGGAAGCATCAACGCCGGCTGCGGTAAATAAGGGAGCCACTGCCAGGGAACCGCACCGGAGCTCCAGCGGCTCTGGCTGTTCCTAATGCCCCCTGGCCGATCCAGAGGCTTTGGAGCCGCAGGTTGCCGGCCGGCATTAGGCCGGATTGGCCTGGGGGCGTTAGGCCGAATGAACTACCGTCTAGGCTGTATCTGACCTAAAGGCCGGAGTTTGCCGACCTCTGGCATAAGGTCTGATGAGTTGTGGAGCAAATTTCAGAGAAGGCACCTTGCAACAAATGTTCCTTGTGGAGAGCCAGGCTTTATCTCCAGGTTGGAGTAGAGGCGCCTTACGGAGACGCCGATCAGCAAACTTGAGAGCTGATTGAGAGAGAGACTGATTGAGAGCAGCGTGTTTCAGGTGCTCACATGTAGAAGACCAGATGCGGTTAAAGTCTCTCTGCAAGGCACCGAGTGCAGGTATTTCAGCATAGCAGGGTATAGGAGACGGAAGGAGAGGGTGTTTGCCATAGACATTGTAAAAAAGTGATTCTTTGGTGCTGGTGCTGACATGGTTGTTGGGGGCGAACTCCCCCCATGGTAGCAGTGCTACCCAGCCATCATGGTGGACAGAAACAAGGGCTTGGAGATATTGCTCCAGGGCTTGATTAACTCTTTCCATTTGCCCATTAGTCTGCGGGTGATATGCTAAGGAGAGGTCCGCAGGGATGTCCAGGGATCTGAAAAAGCCTTTCCAAAAGCGAGAGGTAAAATGCACCCCACCATCAGAAACTATATGCGTGGGCATCCTGTGAAGCCTAAAAATTTCACGAATGAAGACTGGCACCAACGCGGCTGCTGATGGTAAAGCTGGTAGGGGTACAAAATGGGCCATTTTGGAAAAGGAATCCACAACCACCAAAATGACCATACAGCCATCGGAGGGTGGGAGATCCATAATAAAATTCATGGACAGGTGACACCAAGGCTCCTTAAGAATGGGCAGAGGAAGAAGCGGTCCTGCTGGGGCACAAGTAGAGGACTTTGAGTACAAACAGCACAGGCCTTGACATAGTCCGTCACATCCTTATGAAGGTTGGGCCACTAGTAAAGACGAGAGAGAAGGGTGAAAGTTCTGTGAACGCCTGGGTGGCCAGACAGTTTTTGAGTCATGTGCCCAATGTAGTATATTGGTGCGAAGTTGGGGAGGCACCAATGTTTTTCCTAGGGGAATAGCAGATTCCTGAAAGGAGGTCAAGGCAAGGATATGGGCTGGTGGGATAATAAACTCAGGCTCAGCAGTGGTTTCAGAATCCTGTGGATCAAAAGAGCGGGGGAGAGCATCAGCTCGGGAGTTAGCAGAACCGGGTTTAAAGGTAACTATAAAATCAAAACCAGAAAAGAACAAAGACCAACGAGCTTGCTGAGGGTTGAGGCGACGAGCCGACTGGAAGTATTTGAGGTTTTTGAGATCGGTGAAGATAGTGACCTTGTGAGGAGAGCCCTCCAAAAAATAGTGTCATTCTTCTAGAGCGAGTTTGATGGCCAGCAACTTCCTGTCTCCAATGGAGTAATTCTTCTCTGCTGGGGAGAATTTCTGTGAAAAGAACGCACATCGACGTCAAGCTCTGGTGGGGGTCTGGAAAAGAATAGAGTGACAGGAAGGGTCCCAAGCCAATACCTCTGGAGTAGACCAATCTAGCACTGGAGAGTGTTGTTGAAGCCAAGGGAGTCCCAGGATGACTGCAGATGAGGCCTGAGGAAGTACAAAGAAGGTTATGATCTCATGATGTAGCACTCCCATAGTAATATGCATGGGTACAGTGCGGAAGCGGATAGGTCCGCAGGAAAGAACGGTATCATCTACTGCAGAGATACACAGGGGTTCAGTCAGTGGCTCTATGGGCCAGGCGCACTCCTGGACAAGAGTAGCAGAGATGAAATTGCCTGCAGCTCGAGAGTCAATAAAAGGCTTCAGGGCATATGTGGACCTCTTATGGTGGAGCTGGATTGGTATTGAGTGACGCTGAGTGGAGGGGAGAGAAGAGTGACCTAGCATGCCCCCCTCAGAGCATTGTAGGCGCTGAAGTTTCCCGGCCTATGTCAGCAGAATTTAATAATATGTCCTTTCAATCCACAGTAAATGCAGAGACCTGAGGATAGGCACTGGGATCTCTCCTCCGGAGATAGGCATAAGCGGCTCCAGACACGTTGCATGAACACAAAATACAGTCTGCAAGCTAGCTTAATAGCCAGGGCTGATCAAGAGGCTATTTCCTGATTGGCCAGCGGATTGGATGGAGTTGATAAAGATTGGAAACAGAGGCACGCCCAGGAACAGAACTGCAAGCATGCGCAGGGGAGTGAAGGACTTCTGCATTGTGCTTCACATATCACTGCAGATGCCAGCAGCAATAGCAAATTCCGGGGGTGGTCACCCCCTGGAATTTGCTATTGCTGCTGGCATCTGCAGTGAGATGTGAATGCAATGTGCTTTGGATCTCTCTGGAGATGCCAGCAGCAGCAGCTCCAGTGTCTGTGCCTGTGTGAGCAGGCAGAGAAATCCCCCCCTCACATCACTCAGAGGATGAGTCATCTTCCGGGTGATGCGAGTGGTGATGTATTGGGGGGTGTGTCTGGGAGGAAAATTTAAAAGCAGATTACAATGTAATCTGCTTTTAAATGCTTTTTACAGTACAAAAACACCACACAACATGAAATAAAAATAAATGTACATTTTTAATTTTATATTTTATTTTAAGATTACATTGTTGTCTATTATTTCATTATTTTTTTTAATTATTATTTATAATTATGTATTATATTATATTTTCACGCTTTTATTTGCTTTTGCCATCTGTATATACTGGTTTGAGTTCTGTAATTGTCTGTTTTTATTGGTTGCTAATAAAAAATAAAAAATATCTTGGAAGGTTTTACAATCTAAATTATGTATTGAGATGGTTGTAGGTGTATTCATTACTAAATTGAGTTGGTTTGTTTTCCTAAGCGTCTGCCTACTGTAAAAGGCATATTGTCTCATAATATTTACATTTGCAAAAAAGGACTTGGCACCCATGGTTTCCTCTTAAATCAGAGAAATTAACAGTTGGTTTGTGCCACTGTAGTTCAGTTGTATCATGTTAGGATAAACATATTTTTGTTTAGTTTTTTGTCGTGTTACATTTTCTTAAATATCAGTAGGCATAACAGGCAATCTTATTAGTTTGCCCTTTGCTTATAAGCACATAATTCTGAAATTCTGTAACAAACATCTACTATTACAAATTTGTCACCTGACATAAGTATGTGATTAGTAATTGGGAATGAATGATGCAGAGATCAAATTTCCTGCATGCTAGGAGGAAGTTTAGAGGCTATCATGAAACTGCCTAGCTGCTGTCAGAGCAATAATATTTTGTTCTCTTCTCATATAACTGGAGTCAGGCCTCATTTACATTAATTAGCCTGTCCTGAGCTGGCTCTGTATAACTAAATGCTGGCACTTCAAGACTATTGGTAAAGTAGAAATATGGTCTTTCATTTAAACAATATGTTCCATAGCACTTATGGCTAAATGTAAAATTTTTATCCTTTCCAATGTGCTGCTATACAAAAATATATATTTTTTTGAGTTTTACATTTGAGGTTGTCCAATGTTGTAGCCGGAGTTTTGATGAACTCTTATAGCAAGCCATCCTGGTTTAAATTTGATCCAGGGCAGATTTTTATTTGTTTGGGGTTTGGTTAAAGAAATGATTTAAAAAATGCAGTGTTTGCAAGATTACCTATGTTCTTTATAGGAGTAGAGCTACGTACACACGTGCAATAATTATGGCTGGAAACGAACGACTAATGATGCGCAGCAAACTTCAGCAAGTAAGTCATGCATGCTAGATGATACATCTTCTGGTTGTACCTTTTTAAAACACATAATGCGATATGTGAATATGTTTTTATTGCTGTCATAGTTTACATACCAGTATAACAATGTGTGTTTGCACAGTTTAATTGCACTTGTAAATGTGTATGTCATTAACATCATAGAATATACCATTTGTTTTACAAACCCCAATCACTTGTAGATGGCGAATAGCCATCTGGCCATTGTCCCAGCTGAACCATCTGGCCAATGTCCCAGACATGAGCAGCATATTTTTTTTAGGTCACTCTGTCCCTTACACCCAATCATTCATCTAAACAAAAGAAAATCATTTATCAGACCTGGGTCTCCTTCCATTGCTTTATGATCCACTTTTACTAAACTCGGGTGTCAATTGTGGGAGCTTTCCACAGTGAAAAGAGGTCAGCGTGTCCATGTTCAGTAGCAGAAATGGCAAGTAGCAGAAAAGGCAAGGTTACCACTAAAGAGCTACCTAGGAGTTAATATTTTTTCAGCAAGCTGATTACAAAATCATGGAATACCGAATGCATGCATTGGAGATGTACAGTTGGATTTGTGTAAACAGTCTATTCCTTTGATCATCCTGTGTCCTCCTTTCCAAATGTGTTTGAGTTAGAGTGACCTGATAAGAACTTTGTGGTTGTTCAGGCGCCGAGAGGTCATGAGAAAAAAAGCAGCTGGTAATATATGAACTATAATATCCTAATAATTAGTGCATGTTTTTAGTTTTCCAGTATAGTATAACAAGGAAACAAAGGAACATGTAAAAATCTAATTAGTTGAGATCAGTGTATGATTTTTAACTACAAATTTCACAGAACTGAGGGCTGAAGCTGACATTTTCTAGATACATGTAAGGAATGTCAGCTATCTCCCTACCTGACTCCTGCCAGTTAAGAGAATATTAAAACAAGGACTCCCGGGGGTAAACTCAGCCATGTGATCTTGGTTTTGGACCAATGTACGCATCCAATCCACCAAATAAGCACTAAATTTCAAGCACCTGAGTGTTTTGTGTCATTATTTAATTCTTCCTGACACTTATAGTCCCACAAATACTTCTAGCTTGTAGCAATCTGTAAAATCATCTTTGTTTTTCAACAACTCGTGCTACAGTAATCCTTCTGTCCATAACCCTATTGGGGTTAGTCTTACAATCGAATTTTCAGTTACTAAAATACAAGCAAGATGGTCTAAACACTTTGACAGAATTTTGATCAATTACATGAGCAACATTTTGTGCTGCATTATTGACAGATCAGTGCTACTACTGGTATACATAATTTAGGACCCACTGCATCGGTGGATTGTCCAGATGACCTGCAACTAAAGTGGAACTATAGGCAAAATAAATGGTTGAATATATTACTATTATTTCATCATTACCATTGAATCTGTAGTGTTTGTTTTTAAGCCCCTTGTAGTACATTATTTTTTAATTTCCTTTAATTTCATTGAATACAACTAAAATAGGTGAAACTACAGAATGGTATAGTTTTTAAACCTCATTCAGACCTTAGTGCTGCAGCAATGCATGATACATTTATTGGTGAACTAAAATGTGGTTTATTGTGAAGGGCACTCTAATGCACCTGCTAAATTTCTGTTAACACTTCACAACACTAGTGTATTTAGAAATGTTGTGGTGCGCTGCACTAGCAAACCTGCAACAAGCTCAAAATAGGTCAGTTGTAGTGCCCCAAGGTAGCCAATTCCAATAAATAGAATAGCTTAGGTCCCTGTCCTACAAGTGACTCTGCTGCTAGCGACACATCACATGGAAGAGTATTTTATTACGTTCTAAAAAAAATTGCTCTAACCGGCTAGAAAACATGTTAGTGGTCTCGCTAGCTGGAGAGTGATTCCATTGAGACTAGTAGGAAGACTCTTAGTGATCCTGAATGTCAAGATCATGGACCTTAACCTCCCTGGTGGTATTCCTGAGTGTGGCTAGGGGTTAATTTTCAGTCCCAAAAGCAGTAACCCCAAGCCACACTCGGGGTGGCATTGTAAAGGATTGACCTGGTCCCAACAAGCCCACGGCGTACTTCAGCGATGTCCGCCCGGCATCTGAGTCCCCTGACCTTGCATCCCTGGCATGATCCATAGGATGTGTGAGCATGTGGGGGCATAACCGGGCGGGAAATTTAAACAGAAAGGATGCGCTTTGACATTCAACATTACTGATATATTCAGACCACCAGGTAAGCTAATGTAGCATACTTTAAAGTGCAACATAACCTGTGTGTGTTAAACACACTAAAGGAGACCTGATTGGTGTGAATGGGCCCACCAAATATTCAAAATTTTAAGTTCTGACTGTAACAAAAAAAAAAATACTCCCATTTGTTTATATCTGCCAACTGTCCTATGTTTGACGGGTTCAGAATATGTTCCACCACTGAGCAGCAGTTCTACTTTGCAAGTACAGAAGGGCAGGATGGTCATATTTCAAGACAAAATTACAGAGCCTGAATGCAACTAGTAATGGACTAACCCCCTAAGACACCAACAGCAAGGGCATTTTCTGTTTTTCTCATTAACACCAATGTTTTTTTCTTTAACCCGACTTCAGAGTTTTTTTTTTTTCACCCCATTTCCAACAAGGAAGGTGGATTAGGTGACTCAACAAGTATTTGGGTGGCTTTGTAGGAGGACTAAAAGAAAACAAAGTGCAGGTTAACCTATTTACAGTATGTGTGGATAGGTGCTGTTGAACATATTTTTTTAAATGAGAGCACTTGATTCTACCTAAAGTAGAGTTATGGTTGCAGCATCTGTAAGCTGCCTTTTCTAGTTCTAATAAAATCAAGCTTGCCTGTTGGTGTTCTGCTCCTTTAATACCTAATTTACCTTGTACACCACAGACCCAGAAAGAGAATACAGTTCAGGTGTTTAGTAATCGTCACACAACTCAAAAGTTTTATCTGCATACTTGTTTTAGCAGTGTGACTGGCACCAAAAGATCAGCTTTACATCCAGGTAAAAAATATTTTACAATGAGCTCAGGAAGAGCAGTGCACTTAATCTCTCAATGGTAGGTCAACTATGAGGAATATAAGGGACTGTGGTAGGTGTAAAGTAGATGTAGCAATAATCTTGGACTCTATTTTCTTCTTTAGGCTATATTCAGCACAATGAAGCCACACACATTTTTTTTAAAATACATCCCACATATTGCTATAGAAGCCTATATAAGACCATTGGTTTTGTTAACAATTAGGCGTGGAACACTTTCATAGTACACGGATGTGTGTAACTGTCAAACACCTTTGTAGCTCTGACTCATTTTTACGTCAGAATTCCACTTTTAAAGTGATCTTTCTTTGCTTTTAGTTTACCTAAGCCCTATATATAGCTGCATGCTCTTTTAAGCTCAACTTACCAAAAAGGACAGTATAAATTAATGTTCTAAAAGAATGCATAAAATAAGCGTGAAGACATTTTTTAAGGGAGTGGTGTCTTTTATTATATAGTAGCCATTCACAGACTGATGAAAAAATTGAAAGAATTAATGGCACTGGCCAATTAGTCATCCCTAAATGAAAATAAATATTGATAGGCTTCGATGTTATAAAGCTTATACAAGCAATCCATACATACCAAATACAGGAGTTATTTACTGTTGTTCAGGGGTTTAAAAAAAAGTGTTTTTAAAGTCAGTTATCCTCAAAGAGCGATATGTGTTGGAGTGATAATTGCTTCTTAACCAAACCAAATTATGTGTGTGTCTACTTTATAAATGCTAAGCATACCAAATTGATTTTTGCCCCAGGACATGACCCATAAGGCTTTATTTTAATAAATATCCTCCTTGATTATTGTTTATTAGCAAATGTTTTAAAATGTACTTATCACCTGTTGAAACAAAATATGTACACTACAAATTTTATTTATTACTGATATATGGTTGAATACGAACATTTTAAATGTTATTTTAGATTTAAGAGCCTTGGTTTTCTTTCATACCCATTTGGACTAGGAGAAGACAGATCAAATGGGAATAAAATTGAGCAGTGACATTGCAATGCTGGAGGGGATAACTATACAAGGTAATTGTATCAATGTGCAAATAAACTGCAATGCCAGCATATTTTGACAAAAATGTCCTGGGGCCCGGTGCCCTGTAATTTATTGCACAGACTGGGTGAAGAACAGTGAGCACTAGGAACCAATCACTGTTGATATTCTGGCAGTGCAGGGTGACTCTGTTGTTGCTGCTTGTCCAATGGCAAACTAGAAGGATTTGACCCAGTGCTCCTAAAATCTGTACTCTTGTTTGAGTCCAGCATCTGGATTTGCTATCTGGGTGGCTGGATCACAACTGCCAGAGGTTGTGCGCTGCTCTACATAGTGAGTACGCAAAATGTACTTTTCTACTTACCCACGTATTTTCTTTCTATCAAATCATGTCTGGCTCTGCTGTTTCTCATCGTAAGTGCCTAAACAACCCTGATTCATTTTTGTTATATCTGTGGCAGTTTCACCATTCCCAGTCAAAGGGTGAACATCCGCACATTTGTAGAGCAAGCCTATTTGGCATATTTCAAGGTTAAACTTGGTGACCAAGATACGCTTTGGGCCCCTCAAAAGGTTTGCAAACAGTTTGTTGAGGGTTTATGGATGTGGACAAAGGGAACACGTGATAAGATGCCATTTGGTATACCTATAGTTTGGCGAGAGCCAGGAGATCATTTCAGTGACTGTTACTTTTATATAGTGTAAACTTCAGGATATAACAAGAAAAATTAAATTTAACAGAGTATTCTAGTCTACCATCAACTATACGCCCAGTGGCTCACTCAGTTGAAATCCCAGTGCCGGTTTTCGTTACACTACCCTCTCTTGAAGAACCTGATTATGGTGATGAACTAGCTGATGAAGAGTTTGAAATTGAAGAGGACTCTGTAAGGGATTTGATCAGCAAGAGTTGAGTGAGTTAGCACGTGATTTGGGACTATCGAAGAAGGCTTCAGAACTCCTAGCATCAAGACTGCGTGTGAAAAACTGACTTGAAAAAGAAATGAAGGTATCATACTTTCAAACCAGAGAAACTGCATTTCTGCAGTACTTTAGAACTGACAGTGGCTTTGTGTATTGCCATAACATACCTAGTTTAATGGAGGAATTGGGAATTCCAATCTATGTCTCCACTGATTGGCGACTATTCATAGTTATTCACATCGATAGCTCAAAGCGGAGCATAAAGTGTGTCGTCCTTCACAATGGCAATATATTTGGGTCAGTCCCAATTGGCCATTCAGTTTCTCTTTGTAAAGAATATGCAGACATAAAGAGAGTCATTGAGTTGTTGCCAACACAATTGGGTCATCTGTGTTGACCTTAAAATGGTAAGCTTCCTTCTTGGTCAGCAACGGGGATTCACCAAGTATCCCTGTTATCTGTGCATGTGGGACAGCAGAACTTGTGAGAGGCATTAGGTGGAAAGGAATTGACCTCCAAGATCTGCCCTAAAACCAGGTGATCCAAACATTCTACATGAGCCACTTGTTGATAGAAAGAATATTATATTCCCGCCTCTGCACATGAAACTGGGTCTGATAAAGGCCGGTGTGTTTGATGGTCCACAGATTCAGCAGCTCATTAAAGATGAACATTTCATCAGGACAATGTCAGAAGTCGAAAAGAATGCTTGGTTATCGTTCAAAGCCATTGTTAATGGCTTTCTTGAAAACACACTGTTTTACTGTGCATATTTTTGGTAAAATGTTTTAATAGAAATAAAGGCTAGTAACAAATTATAAATATATCACATTTTTCTGTACTGTCCTTGCCCCCTTTTATACTTGCAGTGGAAAACCATGCCCTGCCAGGCACAAAGCAAACTGCCGCTATGCACCCAGGTGCTGCAAAAGCTGCACCGCAGGTGACACATTTGCATTTATATAAGGCTGGAGTCTGTTCTTCTTCCAGAGGCCATAAAGCAACCACATAGACAATAGCATTTTATTGCTGTCTGGAACTGCAACCACATCAACAAAATGGTTTCCAATCACTCACGTTCAGATGAATTAAGGGAATGCCAAGAGTGTACAAAGTTGTCACCCAAGCAAAAAGGTGGCTACTGTTAAGAATCTAAAATATAAAACATATTCTGGTTTGTTTAGCATATTTTAAACATAATGTTGTGTTCTTTATTAGTTTATTATTTTCATTTATATTTATATCATTTTTACATTTCATTATATCATTTTCTGTGATCACCAGAGCAGGCAATTTTGATACACCCTTTGGCTTCATTATAAGTAAGGATATAAAAGGTTAATGTTATGATTTTCAGCCAACATGCCAATATACTCTGTAACCAGATATTAGGGACACCTGTTTAATGTTGCCTTTGTAATAGAATTCTACTCTGCAGTAGAATATTTTTGCATTAGTTTACTATGGATTTGACATAGACTTCATAGCTGCATAGTGGCTTAACAAGGGTATAGGGAGCAGCAGTTAAAAAAAGACCCTGCCACCACATACTGAATTAAAAACTAAACACAGACAGGAAACCAGAATTTAGTACAGTAAAAGAGGCTCTGCTACCTAGAGTAGTTTAAGACTCAAGAGATAAACACTGGTACAAGAGAAAACAAATACTTAAAGAAGTACAGAATTAAAAGACTTGCAGACTGCACAAAATACTGAAACCTTGTTTTCCCAGCCAGCAGGCCAGTTAATCAGGGTGCAGCTGCTGCAAGTAAAAAAAAAAAAAAAGATTGGCCTTTTGATCTACTGCATGGTAAATAATGACAAGGTTTACTATAAAGTTAATTTCAGTGCTTATCTGATGACATTTTTATATAATATTTAGTTTTGAGTAATAGTAACAATCTGCATCAGAAAAAAATTCAGGTGACATGCTTTCCAGTAACAGACACAAGATCCAAAAAAAGAAAACATGAAACACACATTATATTTAACTGGTAATTAACTCTTAAGCAGCATATTTCCACTTCCTTCTGCCTTTATTAAAGGGCAACATTAATTTCCATAGTTTGCTTTTCTGATCTAGTTCATGGTGTGTTAGGAAAAACATCAGGGGTTTAGGTCTCTACTGTAAATGTGCAGTCTAGGCAACATTTAAATATTCCTATTCCTTCTAATTAACTTTTTGGGACAAGCACTGTTTTAAAGACAATTTTATATTGATGCAATAAGGTTGGTGATTGTATTGATAATTTGTATGGGAGCAGGGATGCTGTTTTTCTTCTGATGTTGTAGGATCTTTTTGCTTGCCTGAAACACTATTCTGTTTTGTGTTTTGAAAAATCCTAAAACATTTTTGTACTTTCAGCAGAGGATTCTGATAATGTAGGGTCAGAGCCAAGAGGAAAGGCTCAAATGTCTCTCAACCAAACACTCCCAATGTTTCTTTCTAAGTTCTCTTCTTAAACATCTCAAATTTCTGCAGCACATAGTATTTAATGTAGACAGATTCTCTGCTTTGTAAATAAAAACATATATGGATCAAAAAGAATTCATAGGTAAACTTTAGAAAAAAAATGCACAATTGTAGGACAAGATTAAATAACAAAAAAAAAAAAAAGACACTGCCCTATTTACGAAGCCTGCTGGGACAAAATCTTCTATAATATGTATTACTGGCATTTTACTTTGGAAACAAACTGTGGGAAATATTTATTTCAGAACAGGCATCAAAAGAATTTTAAAACAATGGTATTGCTTTTTCTTTTACATACAAATTTAGTAATAACAAACTTTTAAAAAAAGACTACCATTACATTAGACAAAAGACCCTGTTAAATACAAGCCTTGGAAAAGCTCTAAAAATACAGAAAGGCCAGAATGGGAGTTGAAGTATGTAACTAAAAGCTCAGTATACTATGTGCCGACGGGATCAACATGAAGCAAGCCTCTTATCCTAGACAATGCAGTTGATTATGTTGCAATTGCAGATGAAGTACTGGCCCTTCAAAGTGTGTGTGTGTTTTTTTTTTTTTTTTAAGTTGTCTATGTTAAAGCACTTCAACTAACCAGCTACTGATTTGCTCCTATTTCATGCTGCCTTTCAACCTCCTAGCACACCGAGTAAAGAGGCCTCTGCAAAAGCCATTTCTCTTTGCAATATAAAGGTAGGTTTACAGAGTGAAGGAGTACTAAACAAAGTGTTAGGGTGTTATCTACTTCCTATTATATAAAGACGCCCCAGTCTCCTTGATTGGAAAGAAACAGATATGGCAAGTACCAGGCTGCTGTAATCACAGACAATATAATATGTCCTTTTACAATTTATACCGGTATCACTATACAGGTGCATTACACTGCCTTATTAAATCACCACAAAGTTTTTCTGTCTTCAAAACTCTTCTGTAAAGAAATGATTTTGAAATAAGACCACAGTCTCCTCCTGGTTAACTCAATTCCACAAGAGATGATACACACATCTCAAGAAAGAAATAATATTGTAACAGAGCAAGGAAGCTGTTTATTTTGGTTACCTACTAAATTTAAACGTGAACTCACGTAAAATTATTATTGGACTTTTTTTTCCCACCTAATACTACCGTAAGTTGTATTAATGTAGGTAACACTGGGCTTCATCAATATATACCTAGCTGTAGTCATTGGTCGGTTTATTGTACCGTTCTGAATTATTCAAAACAGGACACTGACACAGGAAATATAAAGTACTGTATATAGATTAACCTGTTCAGCTCTCATACCTGCATCCCCGCTACAAACAGGAGGGATATTTACTATTCCATTGTAGGCTTAGTGATTGCACAATGACTGCTTTTACTGAATACAGGACAAAGGTAGTTTATGGGATCAGGCAAATCTCCTTCCCTAGGTTCTACTTTGAATATGCCAACCCCAATTATGTGAGAAAAATCAAAGGTAAGACAGAAAAAGCAGTTTTTTTTTGGCAAAAGTAGAAACATGCATTATAAATATCATACAGTATTATAAATGAACCCACAACCGTGGATACAATTATTAATATTTGTAACAGCACATTACATATAATATTGTTAGGTGTCTCCCAGTTTAATTTTCACTGGGAGATCTTCCCTGAACCCTATACAAAGGCAGCTATTTGTATTCTAAACAATTGCACAAACATCTCAATCCCAGCTTGCCAGAGTTCTGAGTCTTGGGGTAATAGTGACCACATCACACACTCATCTGCTATTTTAACTAAGACTTTCTTCAGGTGGCACTTTAACAGAAAAACATGATCAGCATTTCTGAGAATTGAATGGGGTGAAGTCTCCCTCTTGACAGGTGGTATGCAGTAGAGGGGTTATGAATTGGCTTCTACCACTCCCTGTGATATCATCGGGTATAGTAGAGCTGGGAGTTCCATTCCTTTTGGCACAAGCAGACCAAACCCAAACAGGAGGTTAGGAAAACAATAAATTTCTATTTTTTGTGTACTTGCAGCATTTTAAAGTGATAATACATTAGGAAGTCTAAATGCATCAGAGATATACCTTTTTTGTGCTGCCAACTGTTAAATTTGCAGCTGTGAAAAGTTGTAAATTAAAATTGTCTAGAAGCAAACGATACCTTGTGTGTTGTGGAGCAATAATAACTGTTTATGTCTAGGTTATGAAATAATAAGCTCAGTTTTGTGCATAAAACATTTGCCAAATTAATAGAGACTATATGGGGCACACAATTTTAATACATAATCAGTACATGTGCACTTACCTAATTTCCCAGAGCAATGTTTACTTTGCAACTACTACAAAATGACTTTATAAACCACTTCAGCTCCCATACATTTATATCTATTATGGACCAGAGTGGTTTGGACAAGGGGGGAAAAGCTGGCCTGCTTCCCTGTATACTTTGGTGAAGTCTTTGTTGGTATACCATACCTGAAAGTACAATATGCACACAAGCTTGACAGCATCAAACTTTATTTTATGTACACACAATATATATAGGTATATTTAGAATATATATTATAATTTTTCACTTAGATCCAATATAGAGCCTCTTAGACAAACGAAACAGAACCAAAAGTGTCAACAGGAAAAACATTGCAAAAAATATGTACAGTGTGCATGTATACTGAACTGGATTATATACAAACACCTTCCATACATCCACTTGCATTATTCTTAAATACACCAAAAGAAGGCTCTAAAATGTCAGAGTTTGTATTTTTTACCCAACTAACACAGGAAACTCCTGAATGTGAAATGATGTTCTTTCTCCTCTTCAGCTGCAAACAAACATCTCAAAACTTGGTCCAACTACAAAACTAGACAGATATAATAAACTTTATAAAACAGACATGTCCTGAAGTCTTCACTCATCATACAATTGTATGGGCACTACACATGATACCAGTGCTGTATTAGTCAGAAAAGGGCTGACTAGTAGTCTTCTTAAAATGTTTAAAGTGCTTGTAATCCAGACCAGCTACACAGAAAAAAGGAAACCTCCTGCATTACTCCACTACATCAGTACCAAGCATGGGAGGCATTGCAGAATGAAGGAGAATTTCCAGCCTCTGAGTCCAAGGTCCAGACTGCTCTGTGACACGGCCCTGGTGTCCAGGAGTAGAGATCAATAGGTAGGAGTGGTGCAAAAATGGTCACGTGCTCTCAGCAAACAAGGTATTTACCTAGGATGGGAAAATATACAGCTTAGAAATAGAAACAATGGCTTTGCCAGAAAACTGAAAGGTGGTACACCAGTGCAGTTATGGTGCTTAGGTAGTAGAGGCACATTACAAGAGACCTTGCCACCAAATGAAAAACCTGCAGGGTAAAGTACTGAAGAATCAAATGTTTACTCACAGTTTTGTTTTCACTATTATTTTTTAATTTACGCAAGAAAAACTGACTACTCTAGAAGTGTCAATTACTGTGTAATGTCATAGCACTCTCCGACTCGTATATCTCAACAAGGGAGGCTTTTATGGGGAAAATACATGTTTAAAATATGATAAAGATGTACTGAACAAATATAAAGGCTACCACTGCTCTTAAGTTACCACTGTCATGATTACCGATAGGTTTCAATGTATTAATTTAGTTAGGTTGTCAGATCCAAGTAAGGTTCCCAACTGACCCCGCCTACCGAGTGCCACACAATGCAGTAAAAATCACAATACGCGGGAAAAAAAAAAAAATACAGCATTTATTTTTAAGGCCTAGGACAGTCAAACAATGAGCAATTAAAGTAAAAAACATTACATCTGTGAACTGTTTATATCCTAAGATCTGATAATCACTTTTTTTTCTGCTATACGTTCTCCCAGATTTAGGACTTTTTCTTTTTAAAAAAAGAAAGATGCTTGCAGTCCATATTAGTGGAATAGACTAGTGCAGCAACCCTACTTCATTAAATATATATATTAGTGGAGTGGGTAAACTTTGCCACCCTAGGTTAGGAAGTGTGCAATATATCACTGTTTTGTTTGTTGGTTTAGGTATACTTAATTATAAGCTGTATAAACAAAAAAAATTACCTGCTGCAAACCTTTTCTTGACCAATGACATCCTATATCCAGAGCCCACCAGCTCTATGTCCACCCCAGATAAAGTACGACCTTCACATGTAAACTGGGCTGCTGCTGGGGTGGGTGTACTACAACCGCGAAGTGGCTGCCAGCGAGCATATAGTCTTCCACTACCTGTAACAAGCAAAATAAGTAAACACACCCTCTAAAAAAAAAAACAATAAAATAGGCATATAACCCTTTATAGGCAACTGAAGAGCTGCATGCTCTTAGATTAAGGTCACAAGCAAAGTATATCATACACAAAAAACACCAAGATAAATGTACAGTAAAAAGATATATGATATACCAAGCAAAAATATTCACCCACAACTGAGAACTAGACAAAAGTGTTCAAACATGAAGTTAATAGGCAGTTGATGATGTTTCTTAGCTGTCCCACTGTATTCTGAATACTGCACCATAATGCTTGTAAATTTGATTGAGTTCCTTCCAAATATTTTTAGGGAAATATAAACATAACCTTACTGATAGCATAACAAGTATGCCATCAGTCAACAGAAACAAGTACAACATGTATCTTATATTTTTTTTAATTGGATAAGTAAAAGATAGTTGGGGTAAAGGCCCACTCATTCTAATACTGCCCTTTAAAAACAGTTTATTACCCTCCCTATGATCAGAAAGTACGTTCTGTTTCCTTACCAGATGATGTACTTGGAATCTGCCACAGCAATCTCCTCTCAGAACTAAAGGAAGGATTGAGTAAGATCAGTAAGATCCACAGAAACAGGTTAAACAACCAGTCACATTTCGTAAGCTGTATTTTTCCTGATCATAAAATAATTATTCACAAAACGGTCATACAGCTCCTTTAAGAATAAAATGTAATTTTGATGTTTTTAGATACAAAACACAAAAATTGTGTAAACTGTATTATATGAATTTTTGTGCAGCATGTTTTCTAATTCAAATATTCTTGGCCAATACATGGCCCAACAATTTAGGGTTCCTTACAAACAAAACTTTTTACATTGGACAAGCCAAAATAGATATTGAACAGCAGCAGCTCACTAATGAGGTCATCTCTCTAGTCATCAAGTAATATTTGTACATACGTAATTAAACTAGGATGCAATAGGTACATTATACTAAGATGTAAGCAGCATATTTTAAATAAAACGTTTGATCACTGTGGTTTTGTGATAAAAGACAGTAGAAAAAAAGTACAAAAGAATACTATAGAGCTAATGTTTATTAAATGAATGTACCCAGTATAAACTTACCATCTGGCAGGAGGATCATACTGCAGGTTAGATACTGTTTCATCTAGTGGAAGCAGTATGTGAATGTCACACAAAGAGGTCATGTGCTGCATGTACTCCAGGCTAAACTCTGTGGATGTGGGACTACAGTTCCAAGATGATGCAAGATGTAAGGGGACAGCAGATTTGGCAGGTTTAAATACCTTGTATAGAAGAATTTGTAAAGTCAATAATTAATCTGCTAGACACAAGTATACTACATCAGTTTTACAGTAAGAACAATTTTTTATATCAAAAATACTTTACAGTAATTCCTAGTAAAGTATATAAAGCTTGTATTACTAACTATACTATACTGGTTTTGTAAACTATAGTTATATAAAAGTATACTTTAAAATGTAGTAAATCTACTGCAACTACCAAATTTGCTAACGTAGAAACCTCAAATATTGCTCATTACCTTTTTTGGGGGTAAAATCTGGTTATATAGCGGGTGTGTTTTTTTTTTTCTTACTTTATTTTATTGTAGTGTGTATAAATATTTTTTTCCTTTCTTGTGTGTATATATGATTGCTGCCTTTTTCTTAGTCATTTTTAAAGAAAAGTGTAAAATTGAGAGGTTACTAAGAAGCTGTTTTTGGCACAAAATCTTGTATAAAAGGAGCTCCCTAGGCTTTAAAAGCCTATTTCTATCCTAAAAACTTCTTCATTTTACCTTCCCCCATGAAAGCTCCTAATTTTTCCAATTTCAACTCATCTCCCAGATCAGAACTAAAAGCTTAACAGTGACTGTAAATGATAAAAAAAATAGGTCATTTAAAGACAGAAACCCCTATTTTTTTAGCTAATATAGAGGAAATAGAATTATTGATTATTAGCAAAGGAAAACCACTTTAAAAAACTACCGAATGTAACCAGAGAACTGAATTACCTGGTATTTAAGCAGAACAACATTGTAGTAAGGAGCAATGTGCTGTTCAGACAGATTTTGTAAGTGACATGTTAGCCTTGGCATATTTAACCAGAAGTCCTTGCAGCTGTGGTCACTCTGAGATAAGTCACTGTGGAAAACAGGATGGTTCAGAGTTACAGTGAAAGCTGAAAAGCAGAACTGCAGAAACATAATGTACGAGAGATTTGATCACTATCATCTTACCTATACAAAAGATCAGAATTAGGAATAAAATTCTCAACATCTGAAGTATGGACTAAGCGAAAACTTAAAACAGGAGGTGGGGTAGATCCTCCAAATACTCGAAGTATACCACCTGGAAAGGACATTGTAAGTTCTCCTGAGATGCGCACTCCTGACCTGAAAAAACAGTACAGTACTTCTCAAAACACAGAATAAAACGCTAATTACTGCATTTATAGTTAACTCCTAGTTTTTTTTTTCTGCATTGAATTTCACATTTGCCAACTCCAGCCTTAGCCATAAGGTTTTCTATGTTACTCATGTGGTACGCTACTGTGCGACTGTCCATATGCACAACCTAAACTAAAGGGTTAACGCACCCCATGGCCTCAGTTAATTAGATATAATTAGGCAGGACAGCTACTGTTAGGAAACACTGCTGCAGCCCAATTTCATTTAAACATTTATTTCAAGACACGATTGGACCTATTAACAGGAAAAAAGGTACAAAAGCAAAGGTGTTGTCTGTAGTGATCAATGAAATTATTGAATTAATATACTTAGAGAATAAAAGAAATTTGACTGATCTATAATAACAAACATTTTTTGCCCACCAGTATTTCTAACAAGCCTTCACTAATTTACAATTAAACTTAAAGTTCACTTCAATGGAAGGGGCACACCTTATTGGAAAATAGCCTCTAAATTCAATTTTAAGTACAGCCCTGATACTGCTTGTTACTGAGGTTATAACTGTCCCATCTGAAAGCACTGGAATGGTATTTATTGTAACAGACTTGTCTATTCTTAATTTCCATGCTCCAGAACTGCCCCAATCTACTAACATCCATCCTGCATGCAATTTAGGAGTACTAATAATTAGTCCTCCTGCTGTCTACAGGAAGGCTGCACTTCATGACTAAATATATAGTTCTATGAATGAAGTCCTATTCACTCTGGATAAAGGGATTACCCAAAGATTTTATAAAGGCAACATTTTTAAGTAGCATTTGCAGACGAATACATTATTTTTGTTGTGGCCTGGAACTGACATCAAGTAAAACATGTTGTTCTTTGAAAAATCTTTTACTTACCTGCTTCCACAGTTTTACCACTCTTTGTGCCACAGAAGTAGGGACCATTTAAACCAATAAAAGGCTTGATCTAGACTCACCCTTCCAAGTCACCTTCTTCAAAGACAGCATGTACATATTCTGTAAAGGCAGCAGCTACTGGCAGAGACTCCTGGGATCCCAATATAACAGGACTAGGACCACGAGATATCCCTAAAAAAACAAGGGATATTAGTCTACAAAGGGATGAAAATGGCTACTAATCAAAAGACAAAATAATTAAACCCCAAAAGAATGCCCTATTGGCATTGTATTACACACACCTAATTGCTCCCAGTCCAGCAAACATCCAAAACATATTTTTTTCACATACTGCTTCTGCATTTATGACTTAGTCTTTATTAAATAAATATTGAGTTGGTGTAACATGTCATATGATGTGTTATTCTGAGATTGTACTCATTTGTATTTTAGAACCTGTGATGGATCATATTTTATAAATATGTACTGCATAAAACCTTTTTCTTATGACTGCCAGGAAGTTAGACACCTTTAATGAACATAATCTAAGTAAGCTGCAGTCTCACAAATCTACCATTTCTAGTTAAGGATTTTGAAAAGTTTTTCTCATTCTTTCTACTTATCAGCAAACATGTTGGGACAGTGAACATGTGTGGAAATCTACTTTAGACCAGGTCCAGGTGGTGCCTATATTTGAGAAACTCCTTCCAATGAAACCATGTCTCTCAGGTTGAAATTTACCCAAGTTCTTTTAATGCTAGGAGTGAGATCCTCAAAACGCAAGATCTCAGTGACCCTATGAAACAATAGACAAATTGGGAGAGGTTCCAATCTCTTCCAAAATACAGGGATACATAGTCTAGCACCTATGACCAAATGTTTGACTACAGCATGTTTGTGCGACTTTAGAAAAATTATTATAATTCAGTTAAAAGAAGTCATCTGGTATATGGCAAATCAGTAAATTTTTGTTTGACCATGTGTACTGTGTCCCCGAGTTAAAACAGGGAGAGACAAAATATGTGTGTCCACATTGTGTCAACCTTTCCATCGTGCCCATCTCGATAATAGATTATAGAAATTTGGGTAAAAGTGATCCAAATGTTCATTCATTCTATACTACTGGGACATAAGTGTAACGTATTGTGAAGGGGGGAAAACAATCCCCAACTTGGATTCCCAGGCTCGCAAGAAAGCAGAAAAAATTCAGAAGTGGGAGCCGTTACCAAGGGTAAAAATGGGAAACAACATGATAAACCACACCACTACCCACACAAAGTTTCCCAATGGCTCTCATAGGACAGTAAAAATCATGCCCTTGCAGGAGAAAGCAAAAATTTGACAAGTGAAGAAATCACCAATAATCTAGGGGAAAGGGAAGTTGCACAAAGCCTTGATGAGAACAATGAGAACCAGCGATCATGATGTACAAAATGATGAGTTCTTCTCAGACCAGGAGAGATCAATTTAGTAAAGCTTGGGTCTACCTACTCTAGGTGGGCAAGGTGGGAAAAATGGGAAACAATGAGGGTGGTATGGCATCAACCTGTGCCCATCCAAATGTGTGACATATATTGGACCGTGGTGAAAGGTACTATGGGAGAGTGACATAGACGTGTGTGTGTGTGTGTGTAAAAGTTCCTTTTACACACGGTTATCAGCATCCACTTTTTCCAACAAGATTGGATACATTTGTTTTCGGCTACTGTCACATAAAAATGCTATGCATATAGTATCAATTTTACTGTCATTGCAAATGACACCTTTTATTACACATTGAGATAAAGCACAGCAAAGCTAGGAGCCAGAGTTTGGAGGCATTGCTGCTGAAGCCTAATAAAAAGTCATCACAGCTCCCATCTTCCATTTACTGCATACAAACAGGACATACAATGATTGTAGTATGAATACAAAGACACATAGTACCGTATTTTTCGGACCATAAGACGCACTTTTTTTCCTCCTAAAGTGGGGGGAAAATCAGGGTGCGCCGCCTTCGTGGGCGGGCACAAGTGCCGCACGCTGGATCTCAGGGGAAATCAAATCAATTTTTTTTTTCTTGTTTTCCCTTGTGCGGAAAACCTGGTGCGTCTTATAGTCCGGAGCGTCTTATGGTCCGAAAAATACGGTATGTTTCACTCTACATTTATTCCCAAAGCAATACAGCAATCAGGACCAGTCCTTACTCCACAAACATAATCCAACAATTATTCACAAAACCTACATCTTATATATTTCATAATACACCTACAGCGCAGTACACTGAAGCAGATCCTCCAACAAGTGAACGAACTAGAAGTGATTTTGTCCATCAATATTAAGATGATGTGACATTACAAGTCCAGCATCTAATATGACTGGCTGACTAAACACTTCAGGAGAGGTCACTGTATGATGTAACAGTAAAGACATATGTTTTTTAATGAAATTTATTGTGTTCCAAAAGATCATGGAGATTAAATGATTTCACTCATTAACATACTTCCTATCAGACTGACAATGCTTACTCACCAATGAAGTTTGTTAGTGGTGCAATACATTGTCACTCACAGACAGGAAGTGTGTAAGAACAGAACAGAAGTGAAAACTTTGATCTTCTTTACCTTTATATTGCATGTTCTGTAGTCCACAAAAAAAGAGCTGTGAACAATGACTAAAATCAAGCAGCAGAGAAAGGCATCAGCTCACTAGATTTCTGGAAGGATCATTTTTGTTTTTTGTACTTATGGAATAGATATAACTAAAAATTTTGAATGTATATTTAACAGACCAAAAATTACTAAATAGGAGAAGTTAACTGCCAGGATTTACATAAAAACAATGCCAACAACGATAATTGCTTACCAACATTTAAAGATGGAGGGGAGAATAAACCTCGATCGCTAGTTGTAGAGGATATAGGACCAGGAGTGAGAAAGGAGGGATTGATAGGTCCTGTCTAGAGAACAAGAAAAAAAAATTTCAATTCAAGATAAATCCATAATTAGGTCCCATGAAGCAGTTCTATATAATATGCACTGTACTCACTAAATTACTGCCTCGTTGTGTACGGGGGGCCGTACATGGTGCTTGAGTACGGACAGAGAGATTGGTATGAGATTCTGAAGAGGTGTCCCAAGAATCTGCAATACAAAGATATATGAAATTGTTTTGTAAAAAACTTTTTTTGTACTGTAAATTTGCAAAAATTCTTTTCTGAGAAACCCAAGGTATACTGCTGCACATAGAAGGACTGACCACAGAAAAATATTTTGTAGACCAGTCCAGGCTACCACCTCCAGGTACCAGCAGCCTGTTTTTTAGTCACAAAATATGGGAAGCATGATCATAAATACAGAAAGTTGGGACCTATGTCCCCTTTAATGGACTTCAAAGAATGATTTTGCAAAAATCCTATTATCTTTCCCATCTATTGAGAGACACATGACATTCTTAACCTTTGGGGCATCCAGAAGCAGTTAAACTGAGGGGTGGGCAACAAGGCAAACATTAATATTCCCATGAAACAACTGAACTAGGCAATGCTTGAAGCTCAAACAGGTACCTAGAAGATCCTATGGCATCAGATGAACATCTACCTGGTAGAAGAAAACATATGAAATGATACTGGGTGGCAGCCCTGCAAATATGGTAAACAGTACCTTCATGCAGAAAAGTCCAAAAAGCATTCATAGATCTATTAGTGTGTCCTGAAAGAATGTAGAACCATACACTGGAGAACATATGCTTGGATGATGGTTTGTCTGATCCACCCAGAGATGTGGAAAAAAAAGTTGGTGCACCATCAGTGATGGAAAAAAAGGAATCGGTCTTCCTGAAACAGTGGCTAAGAGATACAACCACACCCAGTGAATGATCCAAGGTCAACAAGCTAGCATCCATTGTAAGGATACACCAAAAATAGTGAATAAGGACATCCATCTCTTCAGAAGTGGATTCCTGAGCGGAAGACGATGACAGAATGGAACAATTTAAAACTGTTTGGTCCACTTGGGATTGGTTTAAAGAATCTCCCAGACTCCAAATGTATTTATCTTAACGTTCTTGCTTGTTTGTTGGGCGCTATTTTTGTGTCGAGGGTTTGTGTTTTATTATATTTTCTCCAATATGGTGTGGCGTACATTCTTCTTCCCCCTTCCCTTCCCGTCAACCCTTCCCCCTTGGGCTGCTTTGTTCGTTTTAATATTGTTTTTGTTAAAAGACGTTTACACACATATATATCGATATAGGCGGCTAAGATTGCTAAAGCATTCATTATGTTTTACGTTTTCATGAGCGCTTATGGTATTTTCTGTATATTTGTGCCGGAATATTGCTATGTTTCTCAGAATATATGCTGTATTTAGGATGCATATTTTATACTCATACGAAACTAATGCCGTTTTGGGTTAATAAGATCTTTGTGTTTTACGTTTTAATGTTTGCTATGTCTGTTTGTTTTACTGTTCTGTGAAAATTTATTAAAGTTGATTGACACAAAAAAAAACGGAAAGAAATGTACCGCTAGGAAGGTTAAGTACATTTAGATAAAAAAAAATATAATGTCTGCCTTATCTCGGCCTTCTGTAATTCTCAAGCATTAAGAAGAAATAAAGATTCTAATAAATAAAGAAATGTAATTCCCCCATCTCCATACTTGAGCAAGACCACTTACTGCAGAATGACAACTAAGTATTTAGCATTCTTAGAAACAGAGGTGAGCAATGCTGGCCTACATATTTATTTTATAATGGGCTTCCTTAAAAATTCCTTGACTATACAAAATACCTTGACTGGTAGAGAACACCTCTGTCACTCCAATCTTTGTGCAACTAAATACTGGGGGGCTGTGTGTGGTCACTTTTTGTTCCCAGGTGTCTCTTCTTTCATTTGGACGCAGTTCGGAGGAATTTGCTGATGTTAAATCTATTTGCAAGTCAGCAAAAGATGTTGCTAAACAAGAGTCAGTGGTTGAAGAGTCGTCTCGTGGTGTCCATGGTCTAGAGTCTGGAGAAGGCCCAGAAAATGGATGAAAAGGGGAATCCAAACCAGAGTCTTCAACATTTTCAGGGGAAGAAGAAGAGAATGGAGATGGGCTAGAAGTGAGAGTACATGTCCTACAACCTGAGAGGGGAAAAAACAAAAACGAGTTTAACATAAACCGATGCAAACATCAGTCAGTTTTACCATTAAATGACCAAACTAAATATTAGAGGATACAAAGCTAATGTAAATTGATGTCCTTTACCTCTAAATATATGATTTGCAGAAAGCCCATAAAAGGTATTGTTACCTGGAAAATAATCGGCCTCAAAAACAGATTCCTGCAGAGGTCCAAATAAGGAATTAGCAGGGTTAGTGCGGCACACCATGTTTGTATCACTGAAAAAAGAAGAAAACATTTGGTAATTAGTCATATTTTGTGTATGACATATTAGCTGAACAATGAAGGTAAAAATACACCACTGTGAGTTCCAGCATGCTGCAAAATGAATGGCACAGCAGCACATTAAGTGTGCAATGTGGAAATGTGGGTCCTGTCACACATTTCAATTGTGCATCTAAATCTTGGTTTTGCAACATTACCACATACACTAATTACCACAGTATCAATGTTCAGCTTAATATATAGTTACTGTGGTCCCTTACTATCAACCTCACAAGCTCATGTAAACAAACTGCTAAACTTAATTGAGACTGTTAAAATAGAAAAAAAAGTTCCTCCTAAGCAGACCTTGATTAATTAAAATGTACATGAAAAGGAAAAACATTAAAAGTATGCTAACCTTGCCCCCATCTTCTGCATTGCTGGGCAAGATCTAACCATTCCTAATAAATGCAGAGCAGACAATCTCAGCCATCATTAAAGTACAATTCCAATTCCATATTTCCATAGGATGCAAAAGCAGCCTAAAGGTGCTATCAAGATTACTTAATACAGTAGTCCGTATGTTTTTTTTATCATGTGGATAAAAAATAAAAATTAGACCAGTTGGAACTGTAAAATGGTTTAGAAAAATGGTTTGCATATATTGCTATAAATGGCTTGGCAAATGAAAAGAGAGCTCCTATTTTTGAGCATATCAGGTTACTTTTTGCATCTTTGAGCAAAATAAAAACAACCATGAGTTTTTCCAATTAACAGGTTCAAATTGTTCCTTACTTTAATCAGAAAAGTGAAGCATTAGTAGCTTTCATAGATACATAGAGGATTGGTGTTACTTTAAAATGTATAAGTGCTATCATGGGCAAGTAACTCTGTACCTGTGTTTTGGGGTAATTAAGTCAAAATGCTCAATGGATTGACACTAGATGTAGCCCATTGAAACATTTCTACATTTGAAAAGTTCTACATTTAGAATTAATCATTGGATATTTGTGTTATAAATTTGATAGTTTTGGATGGACATATCTTAGTTCACAACTTCTTTTGAATCTCAGGTCTAGATAAACAAATGCATATCCTTGGATTGAACAAGAGTGTGTGTGGCAGTGTGTGTAACAGTGCATGAGACAGTTTGTGTGTGTAAGGTTTAATGTTTTACCACATACCTGTTGGTAACAGTGGATGGAGGAGTGCTGGAGAGAGAGACAGTTGATTTATCTGTATATAAAAAATATATATTTATTGTCATGCTCAATTAAAATTGTGTAGTCAATGAAACACAATTTTTTATTTTAAGTAAGCTCACCTGTCTGACATGTTACTTGTGATTCTGCTGAAACAGAGCCTGTTCCCACTGCAGTGCCTAAACAGCATCATAACAAAGAAATGATCAACTTGAAAATGCTACACTTGAGAGATCAGTTTTACACTTGAGAGGTTCTTTTGTTCGGAGGTAAAATCTAAATTTCCTTTTTCCTAGTTTTGTTTTCACTGACAATAGTCACAACAATTAAAATTTGACAGTCTAAACTCTCCCCAAAAATAAAGAAACTTTAGAAGAAGAGAGACAAATGTAGTAAAACAAACCTTAAAAGTATAAGAAAAATCAGCAGAGTGTGTATGGATGGAAAAGAAAAAACAAACAAAAAAAGGATAAAGACTGTGGGGTTACTTACGTATTGTTTGGCGCCTTACAGATACCTTTAAAAAAAAACAGAGCTGACATTAGATTGCAGCACTAATCAAAAACTTCATACATCTTACTCACACACCATGAGACTGGAACTCACAGTCTTAATAGAGGCAGATATAATTCACTGTAAAATCTGGTTAGTTATTACGGTTAGTAAACTGTACCCACCAAAAACAAGAGGGTTGTCCACCTAAAGTATCAATACCTGATGCTAATGGGCACTGGGCTCTTTAGCATCCATTATGTCCCCACTTACCTCTTCCTCTTTGGGAGTACACCGTAAGTAGTCAGAATTCCCTATCTCAGGTGAAAAGTTTTAATGGGTTCCCTATACTCCCAACTAATTCACTATTGCATAAGGGTAAGTAAAAAAAAAAAATATTTTATTATCCTTTTAAATATTTACCTATGAAATAAAAAGTAGTAAAAACTAATTTTGGTATGGAAAGTGGTTTAAAAATTGTTTAATACAACCAAAATAAACTGGTGGCAGTACCTTCTTTGCATATACCTTCCCCCCTTACTTCCCCTTAGTTCAAAATTTTCTCTAACGCCTTTAATACCCTTAGTTGCATTTCTGGACCGGTGCAGCTCCTGCTGTACTTTCAGGATGCTGTTCATTAAATATACAGTTCTACAGCTCCATTATTCTTATGGGAATTGTCAGAAGGAGAGGGTCTCGCTGCAATGGCTGTGGTCAGAAATTCTAGTGGGATCTATACCGATATGGGGTTTTAACAAGTAGATGTGCAGGCTTTAGAGAAAATGCCAAATAAAGGAATTATACTTCCAAGGAAGGAGTTAGGAATGTTAAGAACAAGGTAAAGCATTTACATGGAGCATTAAAAAGGGCCTGGGAGCCACATCTGCATCCATGTGTCAGACGTAGGGGCACATCTAAAAAAAAAAAAACATTTTTTAGTTTTACAATTTTCAGTTTACCATCAGCTCAGAGCGCAGACAGCAATAACACCCCTGATTGCTCTTCCTCTTCCCAGTTCAATGGTGTAGGAGTATAGAAACAATATTTGATTTACGCCTGCTGGGCACATTCTATTTTTTTCTATCTGTCCCTCAGGGGCTGAATGCAAATGAGAAAGGAATCAAAGCTATGGTACACTCATCCAGAAAGGGCTAATTTTTCTCTTGTTAAAACAACGTCTGGAAAAAGAGAGGCATTGCTCTATTATTTGCTTCAATTAGTTCATTGGAGTTCAGTGAATACATTACTTAACAATTGTTCCTGTGATGTTTCCTTTCTACATCATCTACCAGAACCACACTGTCTGTTAGGAAAGCCATTACTTTGCCCAACATGCAGTGCCAGGTGCTAGGAAAAACACAGTATCTCGCACTCAGCAATTACTCTTTAAAGGCTGTAACTGGGACCTAGAAGGCTGCAAAGAAAACACTCCATACTAAATCCTAAAGCAGAACTTTCAGCAAAATTGGTGAAGCTGTCGATTCGTCTGTAAACAAAGTCCAGTAGGACCCGGCTTCCTTTTTTCAGATGTGGCTCACACTCAGGCATGCAACGAAGGAGAAGCCCGAAGCGTTCTGGGATTTATGACATAGGTATTCCAGGAGGCTGCGGGTTTTCCCTTCATTTTTTATTGTTACCGTAATAAAGATGGAGAGGGAGTCCTCCCTAAAAAAAAGTATTTAGATAAGATATTTTTTAAACACACGCTTTTTTTTATTATATAAAAGGACATACATTAAGATAATAGACAGTGATGCTCAGCCACAGATAAATTGCTGCCATTCTTGGGGCAACATAAACCAGTGTTATCCATCCACCTTTAAACCCTTATTATAAAGTTATTATAAAGCATTATACTAATTTTGCATCCAGTTTTTGCCTCCGGCAAGTAAGATTAACTTGAGTTTGTAATATTGGTGTGCTTTAAATATCAAAATTTACCACTGCTGCAGGAGGCTGAATCATACAGCCCACAGTCTCTCGAAACCTTTTAAGTTCTGTTTCTTCATCCTCCAGTCTCTCCCCAGTTTGTGCTGGTTTGATCTCAATATGGAAACGCCTTGGTTCTCCATCATCATCATCAAAATCGGAGTCACTCGAAGAACAGCAGGTATTTGAAGGTTCTTCTGTATAGTTGTTAAGAAATTTTGAGTAACAGCGTGTAACAATCAGTTAAGCTTAACTCTTCGTTATAAATAGGCAATTAAACCACCTAAATTGTTATTTTAGGTCTTGTGATAATAAACTAGTAAAAAAAAAAAGTAGTTTTGCCCAACAAAAAACATTATTTTACTATGTTTTATATCGGACCTTATCCCACATCTGGCGGGATTGTCCTCACATTAAAGTGTTCTGGAAAAGAACTCCAAATATACGAGTATTATGAGTATACTTCCCACAAACAGCCCCTCATTAATCCCAGGTCTAGATATAGGATAAAAAGGGTTTTGCTACCCTTCACTCTTTGATAACGCACAGTACTTTCTGGACACTGGAAGTCCATGGAAGCAGGTTCAAAGAATGAACTATTTAATACTGATGAAAAAAGAAAGAATGACCCATTTGCATGGCAGAAACAATCTGTGTAAATTTAGATCACCTGGACTGTATATATTGGTATAGAAAAATCTCAAGCTCGTCTAAAGAAATTCAACTCCATTAGCAACACACCCCTTGTCTTTTTTTTTTTTTTTGTTTCTTTAATGGCAACTTTTTCTGGTTTACCTGCTTAGCTCCCTCACTTTTCTTCTTATCTTCTTTCTACCCTGACCACTAGCCTCTTATCTGGCTATATCTGGTTTTCTCTCCATCAGATATGACTCCTTTTTCTTAATATAAAAGCCTGGAAACTATTGGCAGCCTAGAGTCAAGCTTTGAAGATTAGATTCCACTATCAATTGGAATATTATACTTGCAACTTTTTTTTTTCCAGACCAAGATGATAGACAGAGCCTACTCTGCATTACATTTGTTAGCCCTCTCATTTTTTTGTACAGATATCCAATTAAGAGAATATACTGTGATGTTACTTTGTTATGTATAAGGTTTCTATTCTGAAAAAAAAAGAGGTAAAAAGAAAAAGAGTTTATTTCTATAGCCAGAATGAATACAGTATTTATTGTTCTGGATAGAGTACTTAAGGGCTGGAATCCCTGAATTCTCTTAACGTTTTCTAGCAGACAAGAAAAGAAATTTTCATATAGTAAAAAAAAAAAGTTGTCACAGACACAGGTGTCTTCATTTGAAAATTAACCCTGGTCTTTCACAAACTCTAAAATCAGGTTTTCCCATCACCTTCTGTCAAGGACAATGGTAAAGAGGCCAAATAAATAATTAATCCAACTAGCAGAACAAAAAGAATGTTAAAAAATCTAAAAATATGAAAAGGGTTCTAACCCTTCATTTTTTTTATCCAACCATAGGTTTGCCTATACACGATTCAAAAATTCACTCATTGCGATTCCCCCAATTTAGGATTCATGCGTCTTAGTTAAAAGAGAACTATAATTATCCAAGTTTTATTGATGCAAACTCCCTTTCTGCTGCAGAAATCTTATCAGCTTCTTCAGCCACAGTTTATTCATCTCATATGCTGTGATTGTACATTATCAGTGGAGGTCCCTAAAAGGTAGGTAGAAATACGTTATTGCACAAGAGTCATAGTAAGTGTCTTCTGCAAAAAAATATTTTTTTGAACACATTTTGGAATTAGGTTTCACCCTAATAAAATATCTAAATCAAACAATTCATTATGCAGAAAAACTACAATCAAAATACATACTATATATATATATATATATATATATATATATATATATATATATATATATATATATATATATATATAATATATATATCAGTGCCAGATCCATCAAATACAGGACCATCATTTTTGCCTGCTTCCTATATTAACTGTCGATCCAATCCATAGCAGCTGGGGTATGTATGAGTAATGCAGTGCGTAAGCCAGATTTGCTGTAAATGCCTAAGTATTGTTGCAGAATGGAACACACTGTACATTGCACAAGGAAGTCTGCCACAAGAACACATTTTCCCACTGTTCTGGACATAATATAAAGGAAACATTCATATTTGCTCTTTCAGGCAAAAGTTTTTCTGAAACATTTTATAAAGTGCGGATAGGACATAAATTTAGAATTGTCTGTTAAACATAGTTTGTATTGTCTCAACGAGCTCATAATATCTGGTTTGAATTTTAAACGTGGAACAAAAATGGTCTAAATTATGGAAGCAATGAAATCCTAATGTAATTTTGCCTTTGCAAGAGAAAATAAAGCTTTCCGCTATTTGACTCTAAAAGTGTAACTGTAGCTTCTTCACTAGGGTAAAATGGAGAGGGTGTGGTCACAGCATGGGTGCATGAGGGCTTGTTCTCCGCTACCACTTGAGGTCACATCCCACAGACTTCCAAAGTCTTGATCCACAAAGATGTCAAAGTACAGGGGCCTCCTTTGCTGTTCCTAAAGCTGCGTACACACTTGAAATAATTATCGTTGTAAACGAACGACTAACGACCGATCGTCCGATAATCGTTAACAAAAAAGTGCAAAACGACGCAGACGAACGAGGATTGTCACTGGAAACGAAGGACCGTCTGGGCGGATCCGATTGAGCGATGATCGTTCACTATCTATTGTGTGTACGGTCGTTCAGTGATCGTGGATGGTTCTGCAGTACACTTTCTCCTGTACATGTCACTTCTTGCATCGTTCAAACGATCGTATCTACCAGTACAGGCACTACAACAGAACCATCATTCACTCAGGATATATCAAATTTTTATGGTAAGAAAAATAAGTCAGGGTGTGCAAAAATAACATTTTCCTTCCCAAACTGAAAAGTGGAATAAGGTTCTAGTTTGGTGTTACTTTGGCAGACCCTAAAAATGAATCCTAACACTAGTATGAAAATATTCTTTAACAGGGTATTTGGGACTGTAAATTAGTGATTGATCATCCCCTTTACACGCTACTTTATTTATTCTGCAGTGTTTGCTTTTGCCAAGAACCCTTGTTTTAAGTGTTTTCAAAATTTCTGTTTAACTGTTTGCACCAACAGCCTAATTTGTGTGTACCTGCAAACTCCCAATATAAAAGTAGGTGTTAAAATGTAACCACCACCATGAACAAACATGGAATCGGTATTGTTACTTGAAATATTGTAGCTTGCAGACTTTCTTTTCTTTTCATAATAATTTCAGAAAACAATTACAGCACTTTTTTTTTTGAACAGTCCCTTTTCTGCATTTGCTATTTTGTGCCCATCTTCAGTGACTAAGCCTAAAGCTGCGTACACACTTCCAATTTTTATCGTTCAAAATGAACGACGAACGAACGACGAACGATCGATTGGGCAAAAATCGTTCGTAAAAAAAGTAACCAACGACGCCGACGAACGAGGAAAGTCGTTGGAAACGAACGACCGGACCGGCGGATCGGACGACGATCGTTGACCATCGTTCGTGTGTACGATCGTTCGTTGATCGTCCATGGTCTGAGCATGCGTGACGAACGAACGTTCGTTCACTTCCTGTCGTGCACGTCACTCCCTGTATCGCTCAAACGATCGTATCTATTGTGTGTACAATATCTACGAACGATCGTGTCGTTATCTGTATGTGCAGGATCGGTGCTATACGATCGTTCGCAGATATCGTGCAGGATCGTTCGTTTAACAACGATAATAATTGGAAGTGTGTACGTAGCTTTACTAAGCTTGTCACAACTCTGGTGTGTCTGAACTGGAAATTATTTTAACAATGACCTCAGCTACTAAGATGTACATAATACTTTTCTGCTCTAATTGCTACTTAAGATATATGGAAGGTGTGACCACACTTGTAAGGGAACGGGCTAATATATTGGCAATATCTATTAGTGTTTTATCACATTAACACATAAATAGGTTGACTTTCAGTTTCAAATGTAATGTTTTAGGGCCCCACTTCTTTTTGAAATTTTTTTTTATATAGTAATCTCATAATTTCCTATGAGGCTAGTTTAAATCTATTTTCTTTCTTTTTACCAGGTAAACAATAGGGCCTTTCACACATGTGCATTATAATGTGTGCTCATAGGCTTGAAGATTTCTTACCAGTAGAACCAACATGTTTGTATGTTGTTATTACACAATGTATCATACGTTGCAAAAGGATACTAGTTATGTTTTCATCAGGACGAATTGTAAAACCTTCCTCATCAACATCTGGAACATCCTAAATTAGAACAAATAAGTAAAAAGAATAAAAAATACATCCATGATGTAATAATGCATTATCTCACTCATCCAATATTCAATGTTTTGTTAAAATAAGAGTAAATTTGGACTTTTAAACTGCCACCTAAAGCTTCTGTGAAGCTGGCCTTGGTATATGCGGCTCTTACTATATTACAACTGACCTGTTCACCACTAAAGATTATGTATGCTATTCAGTTCATAAGAATAATATTGTTACTGCAATATATAATACTAGTTAAAGCAAGGTTTTGTCATCCCCTGTCATAATTTAACACTAATTAGCACTTGATTACCCTGGAGAGGAATACCACATATAGCATGTGCATTCTAGCATGGTTTCCCACCATACCACTGAAACCCATGATTGATTGATTGATAGCAAGAGCTAGGCTATCTATCTCAGATAAATTCCTCATAAGAATGAGGAAGTACCTTATAAATCTGTACTATTTACATTATTGTTTGTTGTTTCACATTTATGAGAATGTACTATTGAGTTTTGCTGACTACACTAAAAATTGTTGCCAAAATACCCCGTCTTTGAACTACATTCATCCTAATACCACAAATTTCCAGGGTTGGCGAAAAAAAATGTAATTTTCCTGTCAGGAATTAATCTATAAATTCCCAATCTCTTACTCTACACTTGTTCCCATTAAAAAAGACCTTGCAAATGTTAAATAATTAGTACAAAATAATAGATTTTACTTAAACATGTATAACTCTTTTAGGTAACCCACTTGGAAAAATACCTACACAACAGCTGAGAAATCTCTCTACATGTCTAATGTTTACAAAAAAAAAAAAAAGAAAGAAAAAAGATATGCATGATTGTTCTCACCACACAGTCTGGTTCATTAGACTCTCTGCAGATGAAAATAAAATAAAGGGCAATAAATATCACCTGTCAGTTTGTGACATACTCTCACATTATAAACAGTATTGATCTATCTTTTATTAACTTACACAGGGTGAGTGTCCTTCTCCTTCTTGCTCAAACCACGAATACGGAATGGTTTGGACCATGTCCGCTTTACACCTGTGAGAGAGCGAGAACTTTAGGAGTATACCCTGATGGATAGTTATAAGTTAAAAAATAAAAATACTACATAACCTAATGAAGTGTGAGACGTCTATTGGTAAAGCTTGTGTCAGCCATATATGCTTCAACCAACATAAATGCATCTCAAGTTGACAATGGAGTTCTGCTGATTATGCTGCGATAACCCATCTCCCAGTAAAATTAGTAGGGTTGGGCTATCATTTTGTCCTGCAGCCTGCTAGCGGACAGTCAGCAGGATGCAGTGCCAGGAGAGGCTCTCAACCCCAGCCCCATTGTCTGAGACAATAGTCTTTCCATTCTCTGCCTGGCACTGCTTGGGGTGACTTTTGTTTTAGCTGTTCCCAGGAAGATTAACCTGCTGCATATGTTTTACAAGTGTACATAATAACTGATCCAATTAAATGTTTTATATCAGTGTAACAGATGGCTTTTTAGGTGTTAGTAATAATTTTTAGTCAGGACATTTAACCTCCTGGGGAGTTCATTTCTGATCGGATTTATATGTCTAAAAGTGGTACCTTGTTTTTCATGAAAATTTATTTTACCATATAATATATTAGTATGAGTATAATAAAGTTTGAAACACAAAATCATGTCAAAACAATAAACTAAAAAAAAAACATTTTTAAAAATATATTTATAATTTTTTTTTTTAAATTTAAAAAAATAAAATAATTATATATATGCTATTATATTATACTGTACAATAAACTATTATATAATATAAATTGTACAGTATAATATATTACACTATTATATTACACTGTACAATAAATGTTCATGAAAGACTATGTACTGCTTTTATACATATAAATCCAATGTATTGCATTCAATACAGGTATTTTGTATTGAATGCAATACAAATAAATTTGAAATTCCCGTCACGCCCCGAACTTAACGTCCGCACGGACCGAGAGAGGAGACACGAGGGACGATGGAGGACACCGGCAGATCAGGTAAGACTGAATTTACTATTGATCTTCGCTGTTTTACTGCTTCTAGCATCTTTTTCTTAACCCGAGTCACACTCGGGGTTACCGCTGGGGAGGTCAATAGTCTTTTTAGTGTGAAATTCAATATGTTTTGATGAAAATAAAAAATAAAATTATGGTAAGCTGGCGACATTGCATCCATGTTTATGTCTTCATTAGAAGACTTCAACTAGATTCTAAGTACCTTAGTGTTCGCAATATTATTATTTTAGTCTACATATATTGCCCTTTTACAGACCTTCTAAAGATGTGGGAAAACGGAAGCCTTCAAACTCCACAGCCTCTGAAATAAAAGCAAAGAGAACAGGAAAAGACAAAGATATAGAAAGATTGTTAAATATCACAATTATCCATTCTGCACATTTACATACAATGCTTAGTGATGCATTTTGCACGGCCACAATAAAGTATACATTTTCCTCACCAGGACGATCTGTGCCTGTTCCATTGCTTTCTGCAAACTTCCTGATCAGCTTGTCTATGGCTACATTTTCCATGTTGTGCTTAAACTCTTCTTGAACCTAGGAAAACCAAGAAAGAACATACAGGTAAAAGGTAACCATGCTAGTTTAAAAATAACTACTACATAAGTGAAATAAGTGAAGACTGGGTCCAGTAAGATTTACACCATTTGTTTTAAAATTTTAGGGATGGTAAACTACCAGTGCTTATTTAATACTGGACATGTCAATGACCCTGAACAAGGTACACAACGACTATACAGATTAGCAAGCAGATGTGGAACAGCCTGAAGGATCTGAAGTTTGCAGCAGTCCAAGGCAACAGAATAGAGGGAAGTTTGCATTGGAAGTAAAGGAAGAGTTAGGCAGGAATGATACATACCTTTCGTGAAAGTGCACTTATCCTTTAATCAATAAATTAAAATACACTAGTATTTAAAGAATACATTTTAAGCGTAAAATCTCTGAAAGAGGTACATTTATTATCAAGCTAAAAGAGGCAAGACTAAATATATAGGGGTAAAATTGTCATAGGAACGGGCAGTCAAATAATAATAACAACACACCCACTTACCTGTCCAATCTGTACATGAGTATCCTCCACAGAATGTGAATATGCTGTAACAAGCCTTTTCATTTGTTTAAGATGAGCTGCCTCTGTATCTTGAAATAACTGGAAAACAGACAGATTGCTGTTAAAATGATTTTAACCACTCTGTGACTGCAATAAACCTGTTAAAAGTCCCTAATGTTTTATGCCCAATGCCATGAGAATATTAAGACTGCATAACAGAACTAGGTCCATTGGTCACAACCGGGTAAAATAAATCTTTTCTGGCTAGCTAAATCTAGCAGTCATGCCTAACATCAAACAAATCAAGGTGCCTGTTACCTACAAAGTTCACCTCTCAGGAATGAATTATGTAAGCTACTATTGTTCTGAAAATGAACAGCACAAATATAAAAGCACACAAGTGTCCCTGAAAAGGGTCAGAATTCCATAACTCTATACTTTTTCCAGGTAAATGACTGGGAAGACACTACAGCCACATATTACCAAGAAAACCATTTTTAGTATAAAAGTCAGAAAATGAAGTTACAAATCACCCTTAAAGCGTACCTAAACTCAGAAATTTCACTTTACATAAAGGGGTAGACAACCCTTTTATATAATTTTTTTTTTTTTTTTTCAGGTGCAACACCGGGTTTTGTTTTTGAACAATTTAAACTAATTTATATATATATATATATAAAAAATGTAGAAGGAGGTGTTGAGCGATGGCTCCATCGTGCTCTATACCTTCACCCCGCGGCCCCATGGTTCGATCTGCTGTGAGAGCGGATAGCAGAGGACGAATGAATCACTTTGTTTCAGCTTCCTATACATCCAGGTGCACACAGCAGAAGCTGATAGCTAGCTAGGAAGGCAGCTCTCTCCAAGATGGCCAACGTGACTGCAGAGCACAACATCTCCAACCAAGCTTACTGCAGAATCTCAATGAGGCACTGACACAGCATCTGCAGCCTATTGCTTAACTAGTGAATAAACATGGGTAAGATCTGCATGATCTACAACAACGTATTAGTGATCTAAAAGACAAAGCCCCTGATTCATCAATGAAATCCGCGCTCGCTGGAAGCACGAACGTACGCGCGGCCATCGATCGCGGATTACCACGGTCCGGACTCGAGTATGCGCGTACACTCGCCTCACTACCAGCCGGATTCCAGCCTTCACAATAGGGAGCGCGAATCTGCCAATTAAGGCGATTAGTGACTTTTAATGCAAGATCGCCAGTAAAAAGCTGTCGGATAAGCGTGGCTCCGTGCGCGAGCTTTTTCCGTTGCTGAATAGCGCGACCGCGTACGATTCCGGATCGCTAATACGAATGCGCGACCGATAATCCGATTCTGCTTGATGAATCAGGGGCAAAATCTTAACAACCCGTACACAGCAACAACAAATTGATGAACAATACCAGCAGCTAAATGAGAAAATGATCGATATGGAGAATAGGGCCTGTGGCAATAACATTAAAATTATTGGGATCCCTGAAACATACAAAGCATCAGAGCTGCATAAGCTATGCTCCACTACACTTCCGGAAGTCCTAGGCCTTAAAGTCCCAATGAAATCGTACCCTCACCCAATTATTGCCCAGTTTCTTAATTTTTATGATGTAGCTTTTGAAGGCATGTCGGGGGCATGATCACTTCTGTACTGATGACAACTGAGTACTACTTTTCTCTGAATATTTGGCTGAGACTACGAAACAACACCAAGCTTTTTCACCCATATGCAAACAGTTGATAGCGAAAGGCATTGGATTTGCCCAAATGTACCCGGCGGTACTGAAAAATTTTACTACTGATCAGGAAGTGCAAACTTTCAAAGACCCCCTAGAAGCTGCAAACTTTGTCATTTCACTTAATGCTGTCATGCCAGCCCATCCAGACGCAGGAAAAAAGCCTAGGAATAAATTGGGTCACTCCTCACGGTCATCCTCAACGCAGTCATAATTGACCCCATCACTTAACTCAGCTTTCTATTTTAACGTAACGTCACCTAATACTATTGGGAGCCCAATTTATTTCATGGCACATACAGAGACTTTAATATTTTTTTTTCAACCATAATGCCCACAAGATGGAGACGGTGATCCGTTTACTGATCACACTGCACATGATTTGTTTTCACACTATGTTTTGCTTTGCTCAAGAAAAGCACAAAAAAGGAAATGGAGATTTGCTTACACTTGGCAGTTTTCTTATTGTTGTTACTACCACCAAATCCCGCATTGGGAAAAAAGGGACTTGACTGCCTGTATTGCAACACGAGACCTTTGCTTTGCTTTTTAACTGATGGTTTCTTGGTTATACTTTGTTTTTGAGTCTGGACACTTGAATGAAATTTTTGATCCTTCCCTTTCTTTATGTAATGCTATCACAAGGTGATGGGAGATGTCAATGTGCATGGCTGCTCGGCTGGGACAGCTGTGCATAACTTCTGTGCATAACTTCTGCTGTACGTCCTACATGCTATTATTCTTTTTGTGTACTTCCTTGAAAAAAAGTCACAACCTGCAATGTTAAAGGCCTCTGCTCCCCCAACAAACGAACGCGCTGGAGTACTCATACTACTACATAAAAGATTACAGTACACTACAATCTCCAAGTCCTGTGATGCTTCAGATGATAACTCATTTTTCTTAGCAGCTGGCTTGGTTTATTCCTGGAGATATCTACAGCCGCTGGAGAGGGAGTACACCCATGTATAAGCTGCCCACTCTACAATTCCTAGGATAGACTCTATTCTAAAATCAGATGACCAAATATTCAAAATGGAGGCCACAGAGATCCATCCCTTACTGATCTCTGATCACACCCCAGTAACTATCACCTTGGCAGATGGCTATTTACACAAGAAAGACTTTGTATAGAGGTTCCCCTCATTCTTGGCTAAAGATGAATCGTTTCAGCACGATTTGCAATATTGGTGGCAGGATTATGAATTTCATAACGCTAATCACAAGTCCAATCCACAAGGCGGTTCTGAGAGGGAAAATTATGGCTCGTGTGGCTTCTACCAAGAAGCCGACCCTACGTAACTACTTGGATGTCTGCTCACAGGCTCAACAAGCTTACTTGACCTACAAGAATTCGCTCTCTCTGACTGATAGTGAATCCTGGCTACAGGTGAAGAGGACCTGCGGCTTCTGGATCAGTCAGTTTGATACCATGATTAGGTCCTACCGCTCAGTGGAGTTTTTCCTTTACGGCAATAAATCTGGTAGACTACTGGCTAATCTAGCTAAAGGGTTTAGTCTACCCTCACATGTAACGGCTATCAGGGACTTACAAAATTTAGTACATAAATTACCAAGGGACATTGCCTCTACCTTTGCATCTTTTTATAAACTGTGGTACACTACTCAGGGCGGTATTTTCTCTCAGGGTCAGTCTTTTCTCAACCAATTAACTCTTCCTCGGCTAGCAGAGGAAGCACTGAGTCAGTTAAACTCGGATATAACCGAGAAAGAAGTCATGTCCGTTATTGAGCGTTCCGCCAACACAAAGGCGCCTTGACCAGATGGGCTTGCTGTCTGAGTTCTATAAAATTCTGATCAACAAAGTATCATCGCCCCTTACAGCGTTGTACAACATGTTTTCCTCATCCACTTATTTAGAATCGGGCAAATTAGCATAAATAATATAGAGTTCCAAAAAAAACAAAAGGATCCACTCGACCCCGGGTTATACCGCCCCATATCACTCTTAAATAAGGATGTCAAAATACTCTCCAAAATTCTGGCAGATCAACTGGCACAGTTTCCCCCAAGGTTAGTCAATCCTGCACAGGCAGGTTTTGTCCTGGGAAAATCCACCACATACAACATCAGGAAACTGCTATTAGTTATGGAACAGGCTCGATTGTCCAGCTCCTCCTTCGTGTTGTCGGCCTTATCGGCGCTCGACGTGGAGAAGGCATTTGATAGCATTGAGCGGCATTGGTTGCACCTGGTACTTATGAAATTTGGGTTTTATAGTAACATTACATTTTTAAAATTACATGTATTCTAATCCAATGGCACAAATCCAGGTAGAAGAGGTGCTATCAGAAGCATTTCCCCTAGGTAGAGGGACGCGTCAGGGATGTCCACTGTCCCCACTTTTATTCAACCTGGCCATACAGCCATTAGCAAAATCATTCCATGATTGTAAGGTGTTTAATGGAATTGAGATACAGTGAAAACAAATAAGACTGACAATGTTTGTTGATGACATTATGTTGTTTCTCAGAGACCCGACTAAGGATCTGCCAACAATCCTTAAACATATTCAACATTATGGCTCGTTCTCTGGCTTTCGAATAAATTATAACAAAAGTGAAATATTGTGTCTCCAATCAACCCCGCCTTTAGAAGTACTAGTGGGTATTGACAGACTAGGTATTAAAAGTGCTAAAAACTATTTGACCTATTTGGAGTACAGGTATCACGAAGTGTCCCATATATGTACAGACCTAATGCCCCACTCAAAACCAAAATTGTGTCTGAACTGGCTCACTGGAAAAACCTGCCTCTGTCTTTAATGGGTCACTGACACCTGATCAAAATGATAAGCTTTGCAAGGTTGCTGTACCCGAAGCAAACCCTGTCATTTCTCTTTTTTCGGCTTTTGTAACTATCCTATGGCAGGGCAAAACCTCCAGTAAATCCAGAATCAAACTTTCCTGTCCTAAACAAAATCTGGGCGTAGCTTCCCAGATTTGAGAAAATACAACCTGGCGTGTTTGCTACACCATGTTAAAGAGTGGTGGCACGGAACATCGCACTACACAGTGGTGAAATTGGAATCGCCAATAGTACAACCCTGGTATCTCCTGTGACTGGTAAACACACCATTTGTGGCCGTGCCCCGACAGATAGGGGACAATTTACTTCCAAGGGACACTATTGCTGAATTGGGACAACAACAGTGGCACCCATTCGTACCACACTTTGCCTTCCTCAGGAATCTGCGTACAAAGCATATGCGTTGTGGGAACCAAGAGGTATAACAAAGAGGGATTGGATTATACCAAAAACTTATTGTCCTTTAATATTTTGCGGATTAAATATGTTCTCCCATCACACCACTTCCTATATTATTTACAGGTGAAATATACCTTTTTTGGAATACCAGGTATACAGCTAAATTTTATACTACTACCCCCAGTTTTACAAATATTGGGTGCAGCATCATCCAAGCATTCAATATCCCACATTTACCCTTTGTTAATGGATACTGCTGAGACAAGGAGTCCTCCTTATTTTTTGTGCGTCACTGGGCCTTGTTTTTTAACAGTTCCTGTTCTGATCCACTGGAACTGATTGAGTCTAAATGGACATGTATTTGTAAGAATATAGTTAGTTAACAATGGAGGGAAGTCCAATTTAAAATAATACATGGGGCATATAATGCTTTCAACCTAAACATTAAACCCCAAACTACTTTAAACAGGTTGACTGCATGCCCCAAATGTACTTTGCCTATGTACATGCACTATGGGATTGCCCTCAGGTCTCTACATATTGGAGGTTAGTTTTTGACTTCATGAAGTCGGTTACGGGGCAAACTAGGCAACTATCTCCACATTTGGAAATTTTCCATGGCAACATGGTGGAGAGTTCGCTTACCACTTCTGTTAAACAGGTTCCAGTTACCAAATGTAAACACCTATGTCTCCTGGCAGCTAAAAAAGTATCCTTAAGATGTGGCTGGAACCCAATCCTCCTAGTATCACGCAGCTTGTACAATACCTTCAGTCATTAATGATTATGGATAGGACTGGGGCCACACAGCATTTAGACACTCACCGCAAAAGTTTTTCGGCAAATGGATGCCATATCTTAAACACACATTATCACCCAATCAACTGCAGGACGTAATCAAACTTTTTCGTCACACGGTCTGGTACGATCAAAAGGGCTTGGGAGCACATTAAGGATTGATGAATGATAAAGGTCAACATTAAACTACACAGGGAGGCAGACACAAAAAATACTTTATTTATATCTTGTATTTGCAAACTAATTGTCACATTCCATCACCTAGTTGAGACTACTACAACAGCGAAGTGTCTGGTTTCTTTCTTTAGTTATTAGTATTTAGTTAAAAGGGATTTTGTTTTTTTTCACACTTTCACTTAGTTCTGTTATAATTTCAAATGTTTATTTTTATTCTATGAATACGAAAAATGGGGGAGTGGGAGAGGGAGTGGTTACTTTTATTGTTAATCTGATGTACTGATATTTGCATCTACTATCTTAGATTCAGGACTTTGATGTGTCATCAATAATGTATATTGATGGATATATGAACAGTTTTCCATGCACAAGTTTTGTATTGTATTGTATATTTCTCTAACTCTCCAAAAAAAATCTATCAGTTTTCATTACATACTTTATTTTAGATCCATTAACATCAGTAATGTGTCTCTGTGCTTCTTTTTAGTTCAGGCAGATCATGAATGGTGGGAGGGTTATCAAGGTGCAATACATAACGTCCTGTACACATCACAGCACTCATAGCCATAGTTTTTCTCTGTGGATTGATTCTTTGGGAGGAGTTATACAATTATGCCTTGACAAATGTAGTCTGGAAAAGTAAGCTTTCCAAGCATTACCATGCATGCTACCCACAATCTTCAGAAAAAAAGAGGTGGGCCTGGGACAATGAGGCTAGGAAATAAAGGGTTTGATGATGCAAGACGTCCTTCAGTCAAGAAATGAGACAGGCTGTTTTAGACCTGTTGCTGCTTGTAATGTACATGGTAAGAAACTCCTGGTAAGCAGTAAAATGAGAGAAAACTAATTTTTTTTGTTTCAATTGGGTGGAAGAAAACTTTTTTAATTCATGGGAGGAACCTGTACAACAACCTGTTACAAGGTAACGAGTTAAATAAAAATCTGAAATACACATGATTGACCTGTCTTATTAGGAAAAGGATTGGTGTCTTTGTCCATCTACAATTGTGATTTAGACATCACCCCTTTTTCTGTTTTTGAAGAATACAGTATTGTCACCACTCGCAGCCTGCTTATTGTACCGTAAAGAAACAAGCCCTCATTCACTTTAACCGGTTTATCCACTCAGCACACAGGCAGACAGTACAACATAAAACCAACAAATAGGATTAGACCAATTTGGTATTTAGATTGCAGAATGGTGAAGAACAATAAAATCACCTCTGCTCTGGTCCCTAAACATTTTACAGTGGGAGGCAATGGATCATACTTAACTGCTCACTATCACCCATTTATTCTCTATTGGGGCTGCTGTTGAGGGTTGTAAGTGATGGTAACCCAACCACAACCTTAACCACCATTCTGAACTAAATAAACTAAAAAAAAAACTAAATAACTATACATGGCTGTAAGGTTTTTTAATCAATTTTTTTATGCTATCATCTCAAAAATTATATTCAAGATTTTCAACATTCATTGGTTAAATGGAAGTCAAACATAGCAGCTTGTATGTTAGGGCCTGTAAATGCATCAAATTTACATGTGTAGCTAGTGACCTCTTGTGGATACATTTAGGAAAGGCATGCTAATAGTACCAAAAGAATGTTTAAAGGGTAATGTGGTAAAACCATAAGAACGTAAACTGTAATAAGCATCCAGCACTTTAGGTATAATATAAAGAAGAAACTTCTTTTCCCCGTTTCTGAGGCGTAATTGAAATTTTATTTGTCTTTAAAAAGGACAATCCACTATTAAATAGTTCTAAACAAATCACATATCCCCCATTAGATAAATTCCTTTCACCTCTCAAACATTTCTCATTATTTTCTGTCTCAAAGATGGTGGTCAAACAGGGTAAATGAATGTACCTAGCTTAACAGTCACATAACAGAAGTTCTGGCTATACATACACTTTAGGTATCTGAAAATGTCTTAAGCTGCGTACACACTTGCAATTTTTGTCGTTGGAAAGGATCTTTCACGATCCTTTCCAACGACAAGGGAGTGCACGATGCATGAACGAGCGCTATACATACAGCACCGTTCATGCCCTATGGAGAGGGGAGGGGGAGAGCGACGGAACGGCACCCTGCTGCGCGCTCTCCCCTTCCCTTTCATTAGGATCGGCTGTCGTCCATCGTCCGTGGATCCGGCAGGTCGGTCGTCCAGACGATGGACGACACTGACTGTACACACGGCAGATTTTCGCCCGATAATTGGCCGATGCCGATTATCGGGCGATAAAAATCTGACGTGTGTACATAGCTTTAGCATCATCAAAACAAAAATTTTTTTTTTGTTTTTGTATTTTTTTTATATGCATAGGCAAGGAAATCTTATATCGGGCAGCGAATTGGTTGCAGGTAATTCAATGATACATGCTCCCAACAGAGCTGATAAATCTAGATGCTAGGACAGCTTGGTTTATCTTCTCAACTACCAGGAGCAAATGGTTACTTAGCAGAACCTTCCAGATTCCTTTACTATGGACCCAAACAGGCCTGGTGAAATGCTTGATTCCACGCCACATATAATTGAATGTGAGTCCAGACATTTTTTCTCCTCCTGCCTAATGCACTTTATATGTTATTAAAGCCATTACTTACTAAAGCTGGCATTGAGGGCCTGATTACTAAGTGGAGGCCACCTACCAGGCAACTATACGTGATATGAAAGGATTTAGCCAAAGTTTCAGAGAAAACGGGAGTGGTTAAAGGAGGTAAGTTCTGGCAGGTGTCTCTCCATCTCTTAATTTTCTTTGAAAACAGGTCATGTTGGAATAACATACAGTTGCCGGGTATCCCTAAAGACTGTGGAGAAGAATCTCTGTAGGATATGTTTGTGAGTAACGTTAACCAGCTTATGGAAGATACCCCTGCTTCTTGGCTTGTACGGTTACTGTTACTGTACATTGAACACTTGCCCTATACTCTTCAAATCATGAGATGTTTAAGATGTTCTGTAAAGAGATCATCACTAAAATATTAAAGCGGCTATTATGAAGGCGGCCCTGCAAATCTTTTAAAATGAGTTGCCATCAGATACCACTACCAGACAAAACAAGACAGGCTAGAGCTACTTGCCATTGAAGATTCCTTTTTTATTTGATTGTGTAGAAATCAGGGACTGCATTCTTTTAATGCTCCTAAGACTTGGCAGGCTTTTTTGTATTTATCAACATTGACTTTATCCCAATGGATGACTGGCCATGCCACTTTTCTTTGCCTGCCCCTGCTCCCTTTATTGTGTGCCCTTAACCCCTTACCACCAAGGAGAGCAGCAGTTGATAGCCCCCAGATAACACAATGGGTCCCAAGTTCATTGTGCTACACTTCTAGTAGTTATGGGCACCTGATCCTAAATGAGACTTTCTTCTGCAGCTTGGCCACTACATGTCCTTTCCTTAAAAAAGTTTAGACACATCCTTACACTCAATAGCCCACTGGAATTTCTCAGCTTGGCTTACCAGATCCGGACCTTATGCCCTACTTCAGAACTTTGACTTGATTGGTTCCTTCAATGTCTACATGTTATTTCAGAATGTTTACACTCATCATGTTGTCGTGTGTAACAAGACAATCTTTCCATACATTATTGCTAAAGGGACCTTTCTCCTCTCCAGTCTCTCGACCCTTTCTTGCACCTTGCATTTCACTAGGACATCTATTTGAGTCCACACTAATAACCTCTTTTTTATCAGCTAGAAAATACACCTTTAACATGGAGTTAGGGGCAGCCAGCACAAGCAAAAGTTTGTTATATTTTTTACTCTGACAATGGGTGACCACTCACGTTGCTGTTTAGAACACGAGTTATACTGTATACATGATCTGTTTTTAAACTGGCCATATCTATATCCCCATCCCACTCTCTCTATCACCCTCCTTCCTTCTGTCTTTCTTCCCCTTTCAGCTATCCTTTCTATTCTATTATCATTTATCTCCCACCTCCTCCCTTTTCTCCTCCGCACCCCGCCCCCCACTCCCCCCTCATTTTATGTTGCCCTTTTTCTCCCTGCTCTGATCAATTTTGGTAAATGGTCTTGTGAGGTCTGTGTAGCTTCTTACACACAGCACTTTTCTCTATTATCTCAATAGGATTCCAAAGATCTGAGGGATTGCAGTTGGCAAAGGGAACTTTCTCTTCTATCAACTATCAGAAGTTTTATACCAGTTTTACTTTGAACATCTGCTTCCTGGTAGATTCAATGCATGGGGAACATACGCCACTAAATTATGTAGGTAAAAAAATCATACTTGAATCATTTATTAAATTAGAGTTGGGCATGGCTGAATATGGGAGCTTTTCACTTTACAAAATAATACACCATATGAGATAGATATATGGAGTTCCATGTAAAGTAGTGTAAATGTAGTTTAACCCCCCTAGAGTTCTAATTCTGTCCGTATTGTCATGCAAAAAGCGTTACATTTTTTTGCATGGAAATTTATTTTACATTGTAGGCTTATAATTTTTAGACATAACTCACTGAAATATGTCCAATATTTATTACATTTAATAATAAACTTTAATCAAAAAAAACACAAAAATCTGATTTAAAAAAAAAAAATTGTGAAACGTAATATAACTGTACAGGAGCATGTTTTATAAAGATTTCTTTGTATTGGACTCAATGCAGTTATTTTGTATTGAATCCAATACAAAAATATTTGAATTTTCACGCCACGCCTCCCGCACGAACCAATGCATGCACCAATGTTACTAGGGAACGTCTCTGCACAGGCCGGGGGGAGAGTGAAGAAGGAGGATGCCGCCGGAGGACCTACAAGGACGAGAAGGATGCCAAAGAAACAAGATAAGTGTGATTTTTATTGTTTTTTAGCGACCCCGATTGTGACTCGGGATTACCGCTTTTTGCATGGAAAATCCACCCCGAGTCAAATTCGGGATTACCGCTTGGGGGGTTAAAGTAAAGTTGAATATGTCTGGTATCTATAATAATTTCTGAAAATGTATGTAATGTTGTGGGATTACACTCTGAAAAATATGCACCATAAACTATGGCAGCATTTACGGAATATAAATAAGTTTATTATTGGGATTTCAATGTTTGTTTCCTTGATAGGTTTTTCAGATTTGTTTAAAATAGAGGAATCCCACACTGGGTTTAACCACCTTGCAGTTAAGCCCGACCTTCGCTCGGGCAAAAAAAAACCGCAAGGATGGTTAAGCCCGAGATTTTGTACATCCCATTTTTTATATTCATATTATCTACTAGAACCCCTGTTCGGACATATTTCTGTAAGTTACAGGTCTACAATTTAAAAAAAAATTTCATGAAAAACAGTGGATCACTTTTGGTACAGAAATCTAGACCTCAGTGTAACGCTCAGGTGGTTAAAGCCTAACTGAAACAGATATTCAGCCAAACAGACACTATATTAGCATATACATTTTAAAACTTTTATTGATGGGTGGGGATATTGCTATATTTGTATATCTTAGAATTATTTGAGCTAGTCTGTTTCCACATCATTCCTACACCAGTAATGCCGTAATGTCATACCACAGTACTGACATGTGGTTTCCTGGATGACACTAATGTGAAAAGACAGGATGTACAACTTGCTGAGAAAAAAAAAGCATTGCTGAGAAAAAAAAAAAAACTAGTGACATGACTATGTACAGCGCTGCGTAATATGTTGGCGCTACATAAATACTGTGTAATAATAATATTTTCTCTAGCATGCAAAACAACCTTCATATTGTATGCATAATGTATTTTATTTAAAAACGCTAAAGAAAAAAAGATCATAAGTGCCTAGGCTCCTACAGCCTAGATCATGAAGACTAAATCTCATTTAAAAAAAAAAAAAAAAAAAAAAACTTACACAGAATAGAGAACCCATCCATAAAAGGTATTTTTTTGATAGACATGTATAGTGAGGACCACCAAGAGTATCTTGTATAAAACAAACAAAATGTTATATAAACATACTCTTACCTCCCACTTGATCACAATACTTGGATCAGTGATATGCAGGTGCCAGGGTTACATGTAAAAGGTATTCCATGACACCTTATAGTGCTTGTTACTTTTCCTTACTTTGTACTTTAACCAAGCAAGCGAGGTTTATTGTAAATTTAAAAGAAAAATATGACTGACCTGTGCAGACTGCAGCATTTTCTCCTCAAACTCTTTGCGTACAGCATTGTATTTTTCCACTGAGCCCCGCAAAGACTCTGCAGCCTTCCTGGTCTTTAGTTCTGCCTGTTACATTAAAGGTGATTAGACAATATTTTCTACAGAACATTTGTAGTGTAACCAATTGTGAGCACTGGGCATAACTACACACACCCAAATAAAGGTCATCGAAATACACAAGGCACAAGGTGGTCAGCTGCAGCTCTTGCCCCAGCAATTGTCGGCAATTCTGTGGTGCAAAAAAAAAAAAACAGCTTTTTTTTGCGGTTGTAGTCGAAAATATAAGAAAGGGAGACAGAAAGGTAACACTGTTACAACTCCTTTGAGCTTTCTTCTAAGCATCTATAAAAGGACTGCTGGGCTTTTTTCTAGGCATTTATAAACTTGTGCAGTTGTTGTTGAAAGCAGTGCCTTTTTTTTTTTAACTTCCTACATGGAATAACACAATTTTGTTGCAGAAATTCACAAAAAACAAAAGGTGCAGAAATTCTATTGCAAGCAAATGCCTGAAGAAAAATGGAAAAATGAACACGCTCATTGTTTCTCAAGCTGACATTGTTTCTGTGTTAACCTTTTTAGGGAATAGCTAAATGGAGTTAACTACACTTGTACTGCTTGTAAAAACCACTAGTCTGAATTAGCCTTAGAGTTTCAAACATTTACAGATCAAAGTGATAAGTTTCAATATGCATATAATGTCATAAATAAAATAAAATTTGTTCCCAGTTAACCCCTTGTTAACCCTTGGTTTACAACAAATAATTTTCTTTCACCGCTTATTTTCCTGCAAATTTTCTTGCAGCCACAAATTGTGACTGTTAACCAAGTGATCCAGAGGCACTGATGTTCTTTCTGATGCCAGCTGCAGACTTCTACAGAAAATGGAGACATGATCCCCATGCTAGTATATCATCAAGGAGGTTTCACTCCAAAGTCAGAATAGCTCAGATCAGAGTCAACTTCATTTAGAACTATCCCACCATCTCTACATTTTAATGGTTTACATTTTTTTTACAATCTTTCAAACCACACAAGTTTACAAAGCTAATGCATTCATATACATGATATCTAGTTTTAAAAAGGTCATGTACTTTGAGCTGTAAGTTTGAAAATAAAGAACCTGATCCAGGTGATAAAAATGTGTAATTTGACCTTTATGGTTCTGTAAAGGTCATCACCTGGGATTCAAAGGATTGTCAGTACAAAAGGTCCAAACACTTCCATGTTTCCATAAAAAAAGAATTCTAAAGAGATGGACCCATTTTTTTTTTTGTTACCCTCACCTTGTCCATCTCTTTCTGTGGGGAGCCTTCCCTGCGTAAACGCTCCTGTTCAGCAAATCTGCTGCAGTAGTTGTCCCGGGATTTTTGAAGAAGCTGTGAACTACACTGAAGAAGTTGAATGACCTCCAAGGTGCCAGACATCTCCTCTTTGGCCTGCGATATTATTCAAAGAGTAAAAAACAAATTTTACACTAAAGCACTATATAAATTGTAAAATATTTTTTTCTATATTAATGATAGGGAATATATCTTTGAGACACTAAAAAGATCAACACAATTAAAGTTTGGGGTATATATTACTGCCATTTATAGAAAACAAGAATCTTTAAAACTCAACTTAAAACTAAATTCAAACAGACAAAAATTTAAATGGAACTGTGCCTTGAACAAGTATTTGGGCCATACTAGGCATTCCTAATGGTTTGGTCTATGGAGTTCTAAATAACCAGAATTCAGTGCACACGTTGATGTCTGCTTGTGTTGTCATTTTTCAGTTCCACTTCCTTTCAGAAATTTTGTCCCTCAGCATGTTACCTATATATTCATATTGGTTATAGTAGTATGTCTGTGATTGTCCAGAAAGCTACCCTTCAGCCCTTTTACTATGAGTAGGAGTCTCTGCCCTCACCTTACGGAGCTGTTATCAATGAGAGAAACCTACGTGTGGTCACATAACCTTTAATAAATTATTCACTCAAAAGATATTTAGCCAACATTTAGATTTATTCGTTCTTTATTTGAGGACCATAATTATTCAAAGATTTCATAAGTAATATAGATACAGCCATGGTTCAGTTTGTGAAGTTATAACAAAGTATAAAAACATAGTATAAAACAGAGTATAAAAAAACTGAAAATCAATAATCTTGGTAGATAATGTAATTACAGAGAAACACGATGAAGAAAAAATAAAGGACCACACAATAACAGCAGCAGCATTCCAGTCTACAAGGAAAGCCATTAAAATGAATAGATCTCTAAACCATTCATTTTGGGTGTTGTCACCAGAGGGAACTCCCTGCACAGGATTTATTATAGGAGTTGTTCATTTTAGCTAAGATTTCCTCCAAAGAACATTGATGGTTACACTCATGAATTACCTCCAAGTGGCTAAATACCTATGGTTTCCTCCAGAGTCTAGTAATGTTGGGCTTGACAGATAGAAGCATATGGAGAATAACCATTCTGAATTTAGGGGAGATTGTCTCTAAATGTAGCTAGTTTGGAAGAGGGAGTCACACTGAAAATCTGAGAAGGGCTGAAAAATCTGGTTCCCATAGTCCCTCAAACATTTATTAGAGCATGTGTTATAAAATTTGGCCTGTTTAAACAGTGTAACATACCATTTTCCTAAGCCCTCTCTGAAAAGGATCCCAGTAATACACCTTGTAAATTTGTATGTAGTGTGAAGGGTCACTACACAAAATTTAAATTGTTATATAAATAAACAAATTAGTGTCTTAGCAAGGTTGAGGTGCATTTACTGTGGTATTCAATTGCAAGGCTTTTACATTTACTTTAATCAAGCTCTCTCTGTTTGTTATTGCACGTTTGTTATATTCAAATTCATTTATATTGCTGAAGAGGTTTCAGTGCTGCACCAAGAGGTATCCAGTTGTCTGTAATTTACAACAAAGTCTACTTAGCAGCTGTCAGCTATATCTGGAACTAGTCCCATATTTGCATTAGACCTGGGAGTTTTATTTTTAAAGGCTTTTAATGCTTGAAAAGCTTTCTGCACTATTGCTATCTGACACACATGAGTACTTTAGTTACCGTATTTTTTGCCATATAAGACGCACTTTTTCTTCCCCAAAACTTAGGGGGAAAAGTTAGTGCGTCCTATACGACAAATGTGTTAAAAAAAATAATTAAAATATTATACTCACCCGATACCCGATCCTGCGTGTGTCTGGGGCTGCAGCGTGTCTCTCTTATCTCTCCTCTGCCAGCATCGTGTTTTCTCCTGTCTGTAAAGCAAAGCGAAAGAAGCCGGCACAGCGCCACCTGCTGTTCCCTGTCCTAACTGCCGTACAATAGAAAAAAAGCACAGAGTGATCAGAAGGGGAATTTCAATGACAGAGTGATCAGAAGGGGAGTTTGAATGACAGAGTGATCAGAAAGGGAATTTGAAAGGTACAGAGTGATCAGAAAGGGAATTTGAATGGCACATGAGTGATCAGAAGGGGAATACCGGTATGAATGGCACATGAGTGATCAGAAGGGGAATAATCTTTCAGAAACTTTTTTTCTAGATTTTCCTCCTTTAAAATTGGGTGCGTCTTATACGGCGAAAAATACGGTAAGTCTTTATTTATCACTAAAAATAATACTTGGTGATCACTACAAGTGGCAGTAGCAGAGATGAGTATTGGACAGGCAGCATACTTCTGCTCTATGAATAGAGGAAGAGCGGTTAAAAGTTGGAGGTGCATTAAGAAACAATGGAGGCTGCCACCAACATATGACACAAACACTGCAACTGGTGCAACAATGTAACAGAACCATATTAACAGTCTCACCCTGCACAAAGAATTTCTAACTCAGGGAAACTACAATCTTAAGTGTTGGCTGAAAGAGTTATTAGCATTGCCAGACAGCTGTATTGGCTGGATTACCAACAATTGTTTTAGGTGAGGAAAATCTTGTGAGCCATATTTACCCATTGCCACTAGTGATAATTAAATTTGGGTATATGACTTAAGAACCACAAGGTGGTATAACTATTGTTACAGTATTTTAGCTCATTTTTAAGCCTACACTGCACCCTTTAACTGGATAGATCCTTATCCTTAAATAGTTACCACAATGAAGTTTGGAGTGTTTGGAACAGAGACCAGTCACTAGCGGTGTGTGCCACAAAGCTCAGTACTACATGCTGTTCCATTTAATCTGTAAGTGATATAACTAAATGTTTGGTGAGCATACTATGTCTTTTTGTAATAAGGCTGATGATATTCTTGGAGGAGTTTGATGGAAGATGATTTTATATTCCTAAAAGATGGGTCAAAGAATTGAAATCTGCTTCTTAATGTTTCTAAATGCAAAATAATGCATTTTCAGAAAAATAATCCCCTGCCAGAGTAAGAGTGATCACCTTATAAAGAACTGTAGTTAAAAACATACTTAGAATATAGTGTGCAGTTCTAGAGACCTCACTTACAAAATGTATTACACATACACTTACTGGACACTGTTAGGCAAACCTGTTCAAATGCTTGTTAAATCAAATATCTAATTTGCCGATTACATGGAACCAACTCAACCAGCGTGATTTTTTAAAGCTGTCCATGACTGAAGATGATAGACTATCAAGGAAGAACCAGGGTGATGCAGCAAACCTGGAATGAATCTGGTTCGGCATTAAAAATGTTTATTAACCAATACCAATTATTATTTTTTTTTTAAACCATTGCAGGTTTGCTGGATCACCCAGGTTCTCTCATGATAGTCCATCTTCTCCAGTCTTGGAAAGCTTTAGTAAATAAGGCCCAATGTTTTTAAGCATGTTGTCAAGATAACCCACTGAAGTTCAACCGGACTCAGAATGGGGAAGAAAGGTGACTAAATTGTTCCTGCCAGAAGCACTGGCAGAGTATTTCTGAGCAGCTGGGATTTTCTCACACAACCATCTCTAAGGTTTACTACAATACAGCAGGTAAAGGAGATTGGTTTGGACCTGTGTCTACATTTAAATTTAAATTTAAAGTGTGATTTCAACTGCGTTCCTGGAGATAAATTTTATATCAAATTTATCGGATCAAAACAATAAATGCTCAAATTGTATCCCTCATCATCTAGTTCTGTCTTGTTTCTAACTTGGAATGGCTGACCATATACTATAGGCAAAAAAGAAAAAAAATATTTCAAAAGAATATAATTTTTCCCCTACAGAAACAAATGCAATTATGCATATGGTTATTTTCCAAATGGTGTCTCTGAGGCTGTACAATGTATATTTAAGTTAAAAAAGGAACTAAATTCTGGAAGCTAGGGCCAAAAAGGGGGCAATAACTAATCACCAATATCGCCAGTGGTCTTCCTGCAACTGATCTTTAACATATTACTTGGTTATCATGTCTTGTTTTGCACAGCATCTGTTTTGGCAGACACATTGATAGATGCCAATTATTCCAGCATGGAAAACAGCAAATAATATATTAGTAATGAGCTCAAATTTACATCTAACACTTTGAATATACAGACTGTGGTACACTAGGACCTAGACACAGTCAGGATTTGCAATACTATTTTTGAGGAGGACAAATGGGTGCAATTCCACCTAAAAAAAAATTCTATAAAAGTTCCACCTAGAACTTGGCAAAGCAACAAACTTACCTTTTTATGAACTTTGACCTGCTCTTCACCATATCGAATAATCTCTTTTATTAAATCATGCAGCTTCTTGCTTAGTTCTAGATGACAGAGAGCCAGCTTGTCTGAAGACACCCGAAACATCTCCCACATTGGGGCGAATGTCCTATAAACAAGAAAAAAAAAAAAAAAAACACCCAGTCAATGTCATATAAACACCACGTTCCAGACAAAAATGTCTAAAATGCCTGACTTACCCCAGGTGGCTTCCACTGCTGACCATCTTGGACAGTTTCTGCATAGACTTTGAGTAAGCTTCTTCAACAGTGGCCCTGGAAGTTGAGCATTAAAGTTAAGGAATGGCTCATTCTAACATAACTAAGAAATAACTTTAACTATATACCACAATGAGGATGTGGTATAGAACAAGTGTTGGTATAGAACAAGTGTTGTCAAAAATCTGGCCATACAATATGTATCATGACACAAGCTTAAGTTTGATATCTTGTAATTTATATTAGTTCACAAAATATCACCATAATAGAATCTATCGATATGGACCTTGTCGTGAAAATGGTATATATATATATATATATATTTTGTTCAGATCAAGCAGGAAAAAAAAAAAAAAAATGACGGCATCAACCCAAAAAACTCGATTGTATCTTGCACCTTCTCTGGCTCCAACCACTGGGGAACTGCACTTTGAGCTGCCAAAGCTTCTAACTTAAGAACTATGGTAATTGCAGTCACATAGGTATCAAATTCATGAATTTCGTTTTTTTGCGTTTTCCCACATTTGCGTTTTACCTGCTTTATAAATGCTATTGAAATCAATGGAACCATTTACTCACTTTTTAGGGCATCTTCCAGCTTTACCCAGCATTTTATTTTTTTAAACGTTGCAAGAAACGTTTAGGATAAAGCTCATAAGCGTGCCTCAAGGAAACGTCCTGGTGTAGATTAGCTCATTGGAATGCATGGGGACTTTAAACATAAGCTTGAAAAGCTTCAGCTTAAACACTGAGGAAAACCTCCGTGTAGACTAAACCTTAGTGTTCAAATGAATCCTTGAGTCCCTTGAAACCAACTTGGATGCTTAGACTAGGTTATCCATGGTAAGCTGACTTCTGACAAAATTAAAATTAGATTCACACAGCTGTCAGAGCTACTGTTCCTCTTTCCCCATGACCCCTGCTTTTCATATTATATCTTTTTAATGATCAGGAAACCTGCTCTTAAAGAGACCCAGCAGAAGCTGCAAAGTTGCCAGCATTTGGTTAAAAGTAACAAACAAATAAAAACAGAGCTACACTGACAAACAACCCATCACCTAATAAAAATCATAGCCTATTTGGAGTTATTTCCAGTCCCCTTTGTATTCAGCTTCTCCTGTTAGAAGAATGTAGACACACAGCTGTAGTGCAAAATGTTTAAGCACTTAGAAATCTTACAGAAGCCATCAAGTTAAGTCACCTTGCACATGCACTATACTCTTATAGCAATGGCAACAGCGGTCACACTCTTCTGCCAAGCTATCCAAAGAAAAATGTCCTAAAATAGCATGGCCTGGACACGGGTGGGTGAACACTTTCCCACTCCTATGTTGATCTTAAAGCACTTTCTGAGGCTCAGCAAGCCGTACCATTCTGTGTTATGTCAGGTAGGAAGCACACCCCTTTCCTACAATAATGATCTCTAGTTATTCGTAAAAGAGTGCTACAAATATCCTTTTTGGAGCTCAGAACCGGAGCCCAATCCAAGATGGGACCCACTTTGAAGCCAGCACAGTACCTTTAGACAGGGCACTGAAGACTGAAGCACCCATGTTTCCAGCCTGGTTATTTTAGCTCTGGGTGATCAAGTGAGACTGGGACATCTGCAACTTTATAAGAGCTTTGCCCACCGTGCTTGATCTAGAGCACGGGTGCCCGATATGTGGATTGCGATCTACCGGTAGATCACAAAGGCAATGTGAGTAGATCACAGAGCCCTGCCTCAAAATAAACTTCACCACGCACAGGAGTTAATAAGTCCAAGTTTTTATTGTTGGTGGATCATTTTGATTTGATCATTTTAAAAGTAGCTCAAAAGCCAAAAAAGTGTGGGCACCCCTGATCTAAAGTAAAAGATCTCCAGAATGAAACAAAACTTTTACCAAGGGATTAATATATGTAAAACAGATACTGCTCTGCTGGGCCACGGGATAGAATCTATTGAGATTACCAAAGATAAGCTTTATCACGCCGTACAGCTCCTTAAAGAAAGATCCCCCCGACAAAACCTAACCATAGACTCTTTTTTGAATCAGCTTCAGCATTTCAGAAAAGAGTAAATGCTGCTTAAAGCTACATCATGGGCTTCCCTGGGTACTTGCTTCCCATGCTGACTGGTATCTTTGCCACATTCTAGGTAATAACCTTAACAACGGCATTGAAAACCCTGGACACTGGCACAGCAGACAACACAAGGGACATTATCTGTGAACTGCATCAATACCAGCATACCATGATCAAATGCAACAAAGCAACAGATGATTCTATTTTTGCCCTACTTGTAATGCAGAGGTCACGAGCTAATCCAAAGAATCTTCCTTGCCTTTTACCTATCTACAGCTATGGAGAAGGTATTTAACCACCTGGGCGTTTCACTGATGTCTAGATTTCTGTACCAAAAGCGGTATACTGTTTTTCATGAAACTTTTTTTTTTAATTGTAGACCTGTAACTTACAGAAATATGTCCGAACAAGGGTCTAGTAGATATGAATATAAAAAAAAGTTTAAAACAGACAATCATGTTATGTCATGTTAAAAAAAAAAAAAAAAAAAAAAATGTACTTTTATTAAAATTAAATAAAAAAACACAAAAATTAGCTTAAACAAAAATACATAAATAAATAAAAAATACTAAAAATGCAATATTTCGGTATACTGTATAGTAATATTTTTCTAAAACACCTCCCTAGTGTGGTAAATTTTAAAACAACGTCACATACCTATAGACAAAACCACATAAATATATTTTGTATTATTTTGTATTGAATTGGATACAGGACTTTGTATTGAATCAAATACAAAATATTTGAATTTTCCGCTACGACCCCCTCGAAGGGCGCATGCACTGACATCATCAGGAATCGCTGAGGGACGCGTACGCGAACGCCGGGTGTTCTAATTCTTTCCAAACTTCCATACTTCTATGCAAAAAGGGTTAAATTTTTTGCATGAAAATTTATTTTAGATTGTGGCTATAATTCACCGAATTACTCAATAATTACTTTTAATTCACCGAATTACCGCATAACTCACCGAAATACGTCCAAAATTGTATAAACTTAATAATACATTTTTTTTTTATAAAACAAAAAAAATTAAAAAAAAAAAAGTGTATAATGTAATGGACCTGTACAGTAGCTTATATAATATATAAAGATTTCTTTGTATGGGACTCAATACAGCTTTTTTGTATTGAGTTCAATGCAAAGTTCGGGGTAAACGATAGTAGCAAGTTTACTTAGAGCGAGCCCAACATTCCCCAACATTCATGGCGTTCCAATTGGCAAAACTGCTCAGCCTAAGCTGATATACTATTCTATGTTGCTGATTCCAATACCTCCATGCTTAATGCCATGGTGGAATTGAGAGAGTTTGGCACCTTGTCCATTTTAAAAATACATTTTTTTAATTCTGAATTACTAATTGTGTATTTGGTTCACCACCTGCAAATTAATTTAACTAGATCTGATCCAGAGCTTTACTCTAGAAACTTTACCACCGTTTTGTAACAAATCAAAACAGACATACAATCCTGGATAGGATTAACAAAATGGACATACTTTCCTAGAGCAGTGGTCGCCAACCTTTTGGACGTCAAAGATCACTAATTTCACAGACTCCGGAATGCGCACGCACGGGGAGCTGTGCGTCACTCAAACGGGAAGAAACTTCCCCCAGAGCGACCAACTTTCTATATGGAAAGTCTATATAAAAGTATTTTTTTTTTAGGATTTTTTTTAGGTGTTTTAGGTCTAAACAATCCAAGATAGAAGTGATAAAAATTTGTATAGTTTATTGTGTAGTACGTTAAAAATATATACCACAAGGCTTACATTATGACATATCACAATTGCAATAAGCATTGCATACACTATTATTATTATTACTACACAGTATTTATATAGCGCCATCATATTACGCAGCGCTGTACAAAGTCCATAGTCATGTCACTAACTGTCCCTTAAGGAGCTCACAATCTAATGTCCCTACTATAGTCATATGTTACTAATATAGTCTAAGATCAATTTAAGGGGGAAGCCAATTAACCTAACTGCATGTTTTTGGGATGTGGGAGGAAACCGGAGTACCCGGAGAGAACATGCAAACTCCATGCAGATAGTGTCCTGGCTGGGATTCGAACCCAGGACCTAGCGCTGCAAAGGCCAGAGTGCTAACCCCTGAGCCACCGTGCTACCCACTACATTGACCATTTACATTAATCTCATTTAATATTCTAGCGTCCTCATCAGTTTACTTGATGCGTTCTTGACGCATTTCACACGTAGGCTTCCTACAGGACAACAGAATATATTGAACATAGCAATTGTATCTATATATTTCGGAATATAAAAAAAGCGGAAAGGTAGACAAAGCAGAAAAAATGAGAATTACAATAATGTCATTATATTTTTGTAAATAAACTTTGTATATTCAAAAAGACCTCAGAGACCAAGAATACACCTACTTATTCAGGCATTTCAGTTTTCCAACTCCACACATCTTTAAGAAGTAATCAATTGTGTTTTCTCCACTACAACAGTGTATATGACAAATGTTAACACGTAGCTTTTAAGTGTAGTTTTAGAAGCCATGATCCCGCAATCCAGTTTAACACCACCTTTCACCATGGTGTAAAGTTAACAAACAAGGTTGAACCTGTAATTTTTTTTAATCCAAGCTGGCCTAAAATCATAGCACTGGCCACCTATAAATCATGTTAATCATAGAAATGTAATCAATCCTTCTTAAAGGAAGTGCCGTATATCTCAGCTTTATTTCCGTTAAAAACCGTGGGGCAGCACGGTGGCTCAGGGGTTAGCACTCCGGCAGCGCTAGGTCCCAGGTTCGATCCCCAGCCAGGACATTATCTGCATGGAGTTTGCAGGTTCTCCCCGTGTCTGCATGGGTTTCCTCCGGGTTCTCCGGTTTCCTACCACATCCCAAAAACATGCAGTTAGGTTAATTGGTTTCTCCCTAACAACTGACCTTAGACTACATTAATCACATATGACCATGGTAGGGACATTAGATTGTGAGCTCCTTTGAGGGACAGTTAGTGACAGGACTATGGACTTTGTACAGCGCTGCATAATATGATGGTGCTATATAAATACGGTGTAATAATAACCGTTCATTACAATTCTACAAACTACATATCCACTCATTATATGCTCTTATCATCAGTACCAGTATCAGAGCATACTAGGGGTTAATAGAATAAAAGGGGACTGTTAACTGATAACAGCCCCTTTCCAGTACAAAAAGGAAAATCATTATAATATTTATTTAAATGAAAGTGCATTTTTTTCTTATATATTGAGATACCAGTTGACAAATTTAATCAGATCTATATTTAATTAAATTATATATCTGCACATGATGATATTGATATCAATTGAATTTACCTTACTATAGATCCATTACTGACAAATTAGTATTTTATTTTGTAGTAGGTACAAATCTGATCCTCACAAAAAAGCAGAAAACAAAAAGTAAAGTCAACATGAAAACACAGCAATAAGCAATAAAGAAAATCAAGTATCAAAAAAATATTTTCAACAAAATCAAATCCAAAAATATTTTTTACAAAAAATTCAATTCTCACCCCCCCCCCATAATTAAAAAAAACAATCACAGGTTAAACCTTGTTTGTTAACTTTACACAACGGTGAAATGTGGTGTTAAACTGGATTGAGGAGTCAAGGCACCTAAAACTACACTTAAGTGCTACATGTTAACACTTTTGTAGTGGGAAAAACACAGTTGATTATTTCTGGAAGATAAGTGGAGTTGGAAAACTGAAATACCTGAATAAGTAGGTGTATTCTTTGTCTCTTTTGAATATACAAAGTTTATTTACAAAAATGTAATGACATTGTAATTCTCATGTTTTCTGCTTTATCTTCCTTTTCTGCTTTTGAAACATATACCGTATTTCCCCATGTATAGGACACTCCCATGTATATGACGCACCTTTATTTTGGGATCCGAAATTTGGAAAAAAATAATTTTATTACATAAAGATATTGAACTGATGTTTTATTCATCCTAGAATCCATACAACTCCTCATCACTGTCAAAACTCTCATCCATATGATAGTTCTTTAGCTTGTCCTCATCTGTGTCTGATGAGGAATCAGGGTCTTCATATATTGCTTCATTCTCAGTTCCATCTATGGCCTTTGAAATGCCACAATACTTAAATGTCTTGACAACGATTTCAATCTTCACATTATCCTAGAATCTTTTTACAAACTTCTCCTATACTAGGTTTCTTCACTCTTCCTACTGGAGTCAGAAGACTTCATCTATGGATTCCATTCGCGCAAAAACAACAAGCGTAAAAAAGCGGTACATGCAAGTAAAAAAAATCAACTACCATTGTACAGGACGCACCCTGATTTTAGACCACAAATGTTTCGAAACAAAGTGCATCTTATACATGGGGGGTAGAAACATTTGCTGTGTTCGATATATTCTGTTCTTCTGAGGAAGCCTACGTGTGAAACGCGTCAGACGTTAGAACGTAAACTGATAAGGATGCTAGAATATTAAATGAGATTATTGTAAATGGTCAACGTAGTGTACGGAATGTTTATTGCAATTGTGATGTATGTCATAATGTAGGCCTTTGTGGTATATGTTTTTAAAGTACTACACAATAAACTATACATATTTTTATCACTTCCATCTTGAACTGTTTAGAAACAGGCACTTAAAACTCCTTACAACATATAGAATGTTGGTCTAGAATGCACATATAATCAATGTAGTGCCAATTTAAATGTTCTCCCAGCAAAATGTCTATTTGAATTCCCCCAGAATGAAGTCATGCTGCCAGAACCCGCCCACTCCAGAGACACACCACCCACCGCTCTGAGCCTGTGATCCATACAGGAGACATGGTCTGCAGCTCTAGCTGGTGCACCCTCTTGGAGCTGCGAGCCACCAGCTGGTGACCGCTTTCTAGAGTTCTGTTCATGTTGCCCAATAGGCTACTAGGTTCTTTCTTGCACAATCTGAATTCACGGAGATGAAGCTCTTACTAGAATTCTCAACTGACAATTTTATGTGGTAAGGAAGAACTTGGCCGAAGCAGGAAGAACTTAGCCTATGCTCCTTGGCTATGAAAGCAACAGAGGAGGACCTTTTCAATAACAATATTATTAGCGGCCTATTCTCCCTTTCCTTGTCCTCTCCAATTCCACTGTGGGATTTCCATCGTTTGCACCTGCCCTGCAGAGCCTCCTTGTTTAATTCTTGGATGGGTGATGGTCAATCCAGATATTATAAATCAAGCCACAACTGCTCTCTTAGACGTTAGGGTGAGTTTGGGGTAACATAGGTATAATTTCCAAATGATGCATCTGAAAAATTTGCAGTTGCTGCTCCTATTGACAACCTTTAAGAGATGACCCTTTAGAAATCCATTTCACCTGACACTATCTCCACATAAACAACAAAGAAATAGCATATTACCACACTTCCTGAAAACTGGTAAAGTTATGATGCACTGTACCTATTTAGGGGAGATCAGAGCATTACCTGCTGGGTGCAGTAGGGTCTACAGGATTATGAAGGCCAGAGGAGCAGGTTTTACATCATTTGGAAAGCCTTCCCAAAGAAGTGGAAGCTCTTACGGTTACAAAGCTGAACCAACTCCATATAAGCAGCCATGGATTTAGAAAAGGGTGTTTGACAAGCTCATACAGATGTGATAGTAATGTGTCTACATTTCTGGCCATACATATATAATCTCTCTCATTTCTCTGTCCAACAAAAACTACCGTGTTTCCCCGATGATAAGGCAGGGCCATCAAATAAGACAGCCCCCCTTTTTAGGTAAAAATGAAAAATAAGCCCCCCCCCGCAAATAAGCCACCCACCGATTACTTACCAGAATCGCGTGGTGCGGTGGGTGACTCCGTGTGTGGT
>NC_092860.1:54837497-54951674 GCF_032062135.1 Pyxicephalus adspersus
GCACATGAACAATAACTGTGTACTGTAGTCTTCTTCATGGGTAAATAAGGCATCCCCCTGAAAATAAGCCCTAGAGCATATTTTGGCCTTCAAAAAAAAATAAGACAGTGTCTTATCATCGGGGAAACAGGGTAAAATCTAAATCTTAGCAATAATTTGATTTGACACAAAACATAACCTATATTCTTATAAACACAATTAGGGCAAGTAACAAAAGCAAACATGTAAACATTTACATTGCATGTAAACACTGTGCAGCTGTGGGATAGTTCTTCTGCTAGAGGAGGAAAAGCAACCATGTGATGTGGCCAAAAGCAACTGCAACCGCATGCACAAAAGTGCTCCCATTCACTTCAAAAAAGATTGGGTGGGATCTGAGACTTCTGCAAAGCACTGCATGTCTGAAATGACCCTAAACACTGACAGCAATGTCAACAGGTTTGACTTTTGTCAACACTTGATTTGGCTTATGTTTTGTTGGTAAACATAGACCATATTTCTAAATACAACACATAGCAAGTTTAGGCTTAGTCTACAAGGACTGTTTCCCAAGCCTTTAACCTGAGGCTTTTAAAGCCCATGTTTAAAGTCCCCATGAATTCCAATTGGCTAATCTACACCAGGACGTTTCCTTCAGGCACTCTCTTGAGCGTTATCTTGAACGTTGCTTGCAACGTTTAAAAAATTAAAACCCTGGATAAATGCGAGAAAACATGGGAAAATGCTTCAATTGAACTCAATGGAGGCTTTTTCAAGCGTTTATAAGCTTTAAATGAAAGCTTCCATTGAAAACAATGGGGGCTTTTATAAACGTTTTTAGCAGGACTTTCCATTAATAGGGAGACTCCCAGATCTCCACCACCCCACCCTGTAGAATGAGTACAGGAGTACATAAAAACCCTTACTCATTCCCTGAAAGGGTTAAAATATATGTAAAAAATAGGACGAGGCTTTACTGTTAAATTATTTTATTAAATGTGAGTGTGTAACTAAACTTTTTTTTTTCAGGTTATCCCAACAACAGGATGATTCCCATGGCTGCAATCATGACATGAGCACAGCCCTGGGAATCCTCCTGACAGTGAGAGATCGCAGGGCACTAGAGGTTAAATGAGGACAAGAATGCTCTCCATTCACCTCTAGTGCTCTGTGATTGTCTGAGGTTTTACGTTTCTCAGCCATTCAGCACTAGACATGAATGGGGAGACTTGTGCCCATTCATCTCTAGTGCTCTGTGATTGGCTGAGAAATAGGAAACCCTGATGACAGCTCAAGCATCATCAGGATTTCCCTTTCCTCTGCCAATCGGGGAGCAGAGCAATCAGCGGAGCTCTGCTATGCTGACAGCTCTGCTCCCCTGATTACACCCGCAGCCCTAGAGGAGCTGTGACACGTTCTGTATCTGTAATATATGTCACAGGTCCCAGGGCTGTGCTCATGTCATTATTGCAGCACTGGGAATCATCCTGTGATTGGGATAACAAGTAAAAAAAAAAAAAAATTAGTTACACAAACACACACACATTTAATAAAATAATTTACCATAAAAGCATCACCATTACACATATTTTAACCCTTTCAGGAGAGGAGTAAGGGGTTTTATGTACCCCTGTACTCATTCCCTGAAAGGGTTAAAAGTAAAGCTTTTGAAAAAAAAACACTTATGTAAAATGATGGCAATTCACGGTAAAACACGTCATAGGCGTTTATGTTTTTTAACGTTTCAAAGTTAAGCTTTAAAACGTTTGTAAAAGTGCATAAAAACGTGGTAGGAGCGTTTCTATGCGTTTTTAAAACCGTTCATGTAGACCCAGCCTTAATAAAACTACTCTCATATAAACAATTTTTGTTTTACAACAACAATTCCACCATAATTCCAACTACAATTCCATCAAACATTAACTTTCAACAGTAGCAATGCATGAAAACAAATTAAGGAAATGACATCAAAGGAGAAAAAACCCTCACAGATAAATTATTTGCAAGGAAGATACTGCTAAGGTTGTTCCTTCCTGTAAGAAAGATTTTTCATTTGCTGAAGAAAAGAACAACATGCAAAAGAAATCAAATTGATACTTATAAGTTGTTAAATGTACTCCATTGGTGTAATAATAAAATATTCTCCTGTCAATTCCTCCGAAATGCACTGACAGGTGAATCTCGCTACACTTCGTTTCAGAGCCTATTAAAAAAAGACTCATTCTGCCACCTAGTGGCCAATTGTCAAAAGTGCACAACAGTCACAATAGGAAATGCTATATCTTTTAATATAGAAACTAATCTAGGTCAAATTGAGGGGGATAATTAAGTTAAAAAATTCATACAAACAGAGCTATAAATACAGGGGGTCATTGTATGTACAACCAACAACCTTTACAAAATTACCCGCTCAGATTTTGCTGATTTTTTGGCATATGTACCAGTTATAGAACTAGAGAATTAGGATATCAAAATTACATTTTTACATGGCAGAACCATCTTTTTTATTTTGGTATAAACCTACTGTTTGACCATACTTTGTCACTTACTATGACATGCAACTGTAAAAATTCTGTTGAAAAATTTTTTAAAAGGATGTAACTGAAAGATCACCTAGAAAGCTTAAATTTGGTATTCATTTAAGGATATCATGAAAGATATATTACATTGTAAAGACATATTACAAAAATAATTGAACATTGTGCCGATTTGGTTAGAAGTACCCCAAAACACATGGAATATGACATGCCCTCAAACATTCCCTGGTGAGAATCTTCCAGGTTTATGTGTTTCAATAGCAGTAAATGATTCCCACCTGGAAAAGTTTGAGGGAATGTCAGATTGCCCGTTTTATAAATAAATTCCACTGTGTCCTCGGCCAAATTCCTAAAGGCTTACGATCTCATATTTAATAGAAAAAGCTGTGAAGGCGGACAGTTTATAATATATAGGGTAAAGTAAACAACAAAGCGCAAAAGCAATAGAGTGGATTCCTTATGTGAAAGGTGACAAGGCAGCATATAATAATTTTCTATATGTAGCTCCTGTTTTAATATTTTTTTTTTAAATAAGAAACAATAGAAAGAGTAGGGGGATCACCAACCTTTGTAATATTACTTCCCCAACAACATTTCACTTTCAAGCATTTCTAGCATTTCTAGTGAAACGGCACATTACTAACAGAAGAACAGCAGCATCGTCTACTGATACTAATTCATTTTTTCAATGGGTAGAAAAAAAAAGCTAACAAGTGTCTGTACATGCAGCATTTACTAGAGCAGGGTAACATATTTCACAAAAAAATATTTCCACCTATATAATGACATTGGTTGGTTTAAAATAAAAAACAAAGATGGAGTTAGTAAACAGAAATTATTTTCAATCATCATTACAACAAACAATGTAAAAAACTGTACTGGAGCAGATGCAGTAAAATCAGATTACATCTCTTACTAACCAGAAAACATTGCACATGTAAAAAGTCAGAAATAACAGTCACATAATAAAACTTTATATTTTTTTATATAGTTTTTTAGTCTGCTATATCCAGATTCAGCAGGGTATTTACAGAACTACAGGTATGCAGCTTTTAATTATGTGATAAACATGTGCAGTCTTTTTTGATGACTACAAAGATTGGGGCTGAAAAAAAGCAAAATAAGTTTTATGGCAATATTATAAACAACTGTTCAAACAATTAAGGAACACTCAATCAACACAGTATAACACCATGTCAATTAAACTTCTGGGACATCAGCCTGTCAGTTACAAACCATAAGTGATTGTGAATCATTTTCAACTGCCTTGGTGCAAATGAAAGCAACAACAGGCTGAGAGGGGGGACAACAGCAAAAGCCAACCCCATTTGTGGGGTTTAGCATTCTGTCACTACTATTACTATACAGAAGCATGAGGTGGTACCCACAGCCCATTCAGGTTGCACAAGTGGTCCAGATCGTTCTGGCTGACATTAATTTGTGCCATCGCAAAGAGGTTTACACTGTCTTCCACCACAGTCTCAAGAGTGTGGAGGCAAAACCAGAAGACACACCTTTACACAAGGAGAGCTAGACAGAGCCACAGAAGGGCAATGACCCAACGGAAGAACTAATATCTGCATCTTTGTATACAAGGAAGAACAGGAGGAGCCCAGCCAGAACCCCACAAGATAACCTCCAGTAGGCCACCTGTGTGGAACTACTGAACTGCCAGAAACAATTTTCACAAAGAAAGCATGTGGACCCAATGTTCTGTAGCAAGACCTGTGCTCACAGCGCAACCGCATGCAGCTGAATTGCCATAGAGCATCAGAATAGCCAGGTTCACTGGCAACCCTATTTTCTTTACGCATGACAGCAGGTTCACACTGTGCACGTGACAGACCTGGAAGAATGTAAAAGCATCATGGGCCACACAGACCTTCATATGCGAGCTAATACAGGTTTTGGTAGATATAACCCATGGCACCATCCGTCATCTTATCAGGAGCATAGCCAGATATTAAGTGTGCGTACAGGCATGTAGAAGTCACATACTTTACGGAGTCACTTTATGAGTTATTGTGATAACATTCATGCAAGTTCTGTGATTTTGGTTCTTTATTGTGATTTTCAGTGCAGTATCTAACTAGGTACAGGTTGACAATTAAAAATCCGGCAACCTCTGGACCTGAGGTGCGCCGGATTTTCGAAAATTCCGGATTTTTTTTTTTTATACTCACCTCCACACAAAGACCAGCCTTCCTCTTGCAGCACCCATGGACTTCTGGCACAGTTCCAGGAAGCAGGGAGCAGGAACATCTCAGCGTGTATTTAGGTACCGGTAGCAAGCAAGACCTAACAGCTGTTTCTGCAGAACAGCGCCATCAAAACCAGACAGTGTACTGCAGTCCCTGTATTGAATACTTTGATCCGAAGTTCATGCCAGGAAACTGAAAGAACCAGATTATTGATGACTGCTTTTTCTATTGTCAACCTGTATGTAGATTAGCTATAATTCTAAATTGCTAACTTTGGCCTAGGCACCTATTTTCTGAGGTTTGCTGCTTATATAAATATTTGGTAGCTGCTAAATATATATATATATTGTTGACAAACCTGCCAAAATAATATAGAAACCATATCTTATTAATTGATTTCAAGACCTAGGAGACTTTACTTTGCATGTTATAGTGCTTTATAAGCACAAGGCATAGATGCTCAGATAGCAGGTAAAAAGTGCAGCACCTCTAACTTTAGTACCTTCTATTTTTGCTGTCTCAGCCTTTATTTTCTGGTTGTCTGCTCAGGCTTTGACAGTATACATGCCATTATATTTTGCCTGCTTTCTCCTTTCTCTTGTTATCTGCACTAGCAGCCATGTTTCAGCAAACTAGAAACATTTTATCACATGCTCTGAGGCTGTATGGGCCAAGGTTGTTCTTTAAATCACTGCTAAAACATCATATCCCATGGTTAGAGTTTCCAAACTGCTATACTAGGCTCAATATATGGGATAATCACAGCTAAATCTGAACATATGCTTATTTTTCTGCAGCTGTTTTATCCTGGAAAGTCTAATAATGGAATGGAAAGGAATGGAAGGAAGCAGATGTCTTCTCTACACACAAAGACCCAACTCATACAGTGTTAAAGCCCAAAAGCAGATCTCATACATATATGGGAAGATGTTCAAAAAATTCTATAGCTATTTAGAAGCTAGCTCTTCCTACCTAAAATTAAGTTAAAATACTAAATATCAGGTTTCTTAGAACTCACAATCATTTTTTTCAATTTGAAAATCATGATAAACTGGGAATATGAAAGGACATTTTTATTGATTAGAGGTGAAAACTTTGTTTTTGTAGATTACTGCACAAGGCTTTACACTGCTTTAGGCTTATTTATGGGTAAGTTGTATGCTCAAAAATTCTCAAAAACATCATATTAAACCTGCAAATCTCTGCTATATTAAAGCATTGTACCTAAAGGCAACAACATTTCTTTAGTCTGAAAACCATTTAATTTTTTACATTGCAGAAAATAATTAAAAGAAAGGAACAAAAATGCTTTTTTTGCCTATTCCAAAAAACAGCTTCACTTGCCCACTTTAACAGCTTCACATAACTACTTTTAACATCATCTTATCATACATAGTATAAATGTATATCATGTATAATAATATTATAAAAATATAGCCTGCAATCATGCTAAATTAGATATGCAAGCTTTGAAAATAACAAATCATTGAATAATGTCTGATACTCAGTTTCTTACCAAGACAGGTCAGAATATATAACAAATATTATTGTTATAATTAACAATCAGAATATATAACAAAATGTATGACAAGCATTGCAAAAACAACAACATAAACCTGCATTTACCATCAGCTTCTATATACACAGGGGAAAATGTAAGTCTTACCTTTCTCGTACAAAGTCTGCCAGTTCTTTGACGGAGAGCTGCCCATGTTTCATGTTGTGGTACAAGACGGCAAATCCCGCGTTCTTATCACCCTGAAACAAATCAAGTTATTTTCATCAAACCCAACATGAAAACAACACAGGGCAAACACATCAGTCATTACATAGCCTGGCAAGGTAAGATGTTGAGAAGCGTACAATCAGGGTAGCGACTCCCAAATACCAGAGAAAGAAATTTGAGATACAAAAAATGGAGATAAAGACAGGAAAAAAAGGGAAGTTACATGGGGAAAAAAATGAAAGCAGAACACCAAACAGGGACACAAAGCAAAATAAAATAGCTGTATGTGTAATAATCTATACTGTACATCCATTATCACAATGTGCCTGGCTCCTTACAAGAGGAGAAGTAGAAAAGAGAAGGAGAGCAAACTGTGCTAAGATCTTATAAGATAGTGTGAATCACAGATGTTCAAGTCTGCATGGGACACCTGCAAATGCAGACAATATGCAAGGATGTCAGATGACAGAGCTGGCCTCTGGCTGGTGACAAAGCCAGCCTGTGTGCGCCTAAATTGCACAGAAGGAGTCTGTGTGCTGGGCTGAGACGGCAGACCTTGTTGCCAAGGGAAACCAGTCACCCATAGTTACTAGATCATCTCTCTGAATGCCAACAAGGCCACAGCTAACACCCACATTTCCCTAAAATAACCCGCTTAAACCTAACAGCCTTTTAGAGGAAAAATACATTTTTCACTACTTCATTTTAGAAGAAGGATTTGACATTTTCAGAAACCACTTTTTAAAATATGAATCATTAGAATGTACTCTGTATAGAGGGTAATGCGTTTCTTATTCAATGATCAGATTAATGAACATGAACGTTAAATTTACCTTACTCAACCGTAGACTGTACTAGGGAAATCAATGACTTGAACTACACCCTCGTCTAACAATATTAATGTAGTTACATTAATGATTTATTGGACACAGATTATTAGGAAAACCTTATATTGCAATAAGGGCATAATGAACCGTTTAGATAATAGCATTGCAAAAAAATTGCTTTAAAACAGAAAAGCAGGAGATAAGTGTGAGATAAATCCAATACTTTCAAAAAGGAATGGCATTATTTTGATTTGTTTATTATGTACAGGTTAGTATAACAAGAAAAAATGACGTTAAAATGCTGCTCAGCTTTAGAGGACAGATATAGGTATACACAACACAACGCAGCATTTTTACATTCTGTCCCTGTCCATGCATATGGACAGAAGTGGCTGTAAGGGAGCTACTGGAGATCAGCAAAACTGGGATGGAACAAAGTATAAAAATTACAAAGTATATGAATTTTAAGGAACTAATACATAGTGGTGTAGAATTCTAATATCAATTAATTAGGGTTGTATCTACCTTACCCTCATACATATAGGTTACACCTGCTCTTAAACTCTGTGCACAATCTCATACATAGAAAACTAAGAATAGGAGCTAGGCACTTTGTGCAAAATTCACATAAACAAAAATTCATTAAAGAAACCATCAACTATAACTGGAAAATCTATCAAAGTTGAAAATACAAAATCTTATCCTAAGCATTCTAAGCCATTAATGTTATACAGTAATATTAAACCAACATAATGCAAGTTTCACAGCAAAACTAAACTAGGTGGAACAAGTGGCTATTATGTATTATACAAGGGTTAAGTATGCAGCATTCAGACAGCTGAAGTATGGAGATTGGTGTAGGAGGGTTCTGGAATTAGGTTCTGGGCATTCATATCATTAAGTTCCGGAGACATCTGGATCTACAGGAAGTAGGAAATCAAATTAGCAATGGTCTGGCATTTTATGTAAAAGAATGGGAGCAATGATAAGTGAATAGTGCAAAAGAACTTACGCTGAATGGATAGTGTGCAGACATTAAGACTGATGCTATGGCAATACTGCAGTAAATATACATCGACACAGTGTTACCTATTTAACATCATATCTGTGAGTCTAAAACAGAATGCCACACAGCAGTAATCCTACTATCCTAAAAAGATACAGCTCCAAACAGATTTGTGCATAAAATGTAGTCCAGCTAAAGAGACGAAAAAAAAACAAAAAAACATGTATTTGAGAAAGTGAGGATGTATAAGTAGGGCAACATTTACATTCAAAGCCTTTCTTGGTCTATATTGATAAAATGGAATAATTACACTAGACCTAAATGTAAAAAAAAAAAAGAAAAAAAGAAAAGAAAACGGTCATGAGACGAATACAAAGTTTCCATAATTGACAACCTTCAAAAAATGTAAATTACCTGACTGGTAAGCAAATCTACTGGCTGGATTCAACTAGGGAAGCAAAAGGACCCGTATAACCGCCAATATTTTTAACAGGAGAGGTCAATAATTGCAGACTCTGGGTTCTTCTTTTAAGATTTAGATTTAGCTTAGCTCCAGACAAAAAAAAAAAATAGCTTAAGTCATAAATAGTAAAAGTGCAGACTAAATATTGCTCGATTGGCTAATATTCAGCCTGTACAGACAGTCCAGGGCTGTCCACTTCAGTACTGTTTTAGCACCACTAAAAAGCCTTGTAGGCCATTGGCATTTGTCATCATTTATTCCCTTTCCTCTGACCCTAGGCTGTCATGCACCTAACGTCCAGACAGAGCCTAGACAGGGAAGGAAAAGCAAGACAACATAGACTTTGTCACTTCTCTCGTCCTATCACCATTCTCCTTGTTAGCACATGAATCAATTGGTTTTTGTTTTTTTTCTCTCCAACTCTGAGCTCTACACACGAAGTTCAAGATGCAGGTACTTTTATTGCCTGCATTTAAACAAAAATACATTTATTATTCTAAATGTAGTCTACTAGTGTTTGGCTGCCTTAGATCCAGAAGGTAAAAAGCAAGGGCAGTTTAATTCTAGTCCTCAAGAACCGCATACAGGCCAGGGTTTTCAAAACAGGTATTTTCTGACACATTTGTAAATATATTTCTGTCCCAGTCCTTTCCTAAAACACAATCCGCTGGGGGGATCACCAAGCAGTTTTCACTTTCCACCCAGCTAGCTGGATGGATGTCATTACAAAGGGGCTCAGACTGGGCTTCATGCAGGGAAAGTTATCAGTGGGTCCCAGCAATCTGCCAGCCCTGCTGGCAAATTGGGATGATTATTATGCATTGTATCATTTGCTTATTCTGTATCATTCCCACTTCCAAATCTTTTAGCACAGTTGACAAGCTACAGGCCAGACCATTATTTGTTGTCTACAACAGAGACCTGGTGTAGGTTTGTTGTATAACTGCAGGCTTAGACGTGCAATCTGAGCCAACAATCCTGCACATCTCCGAGCAGTGGCAGCCTGTTCCGATCTGGCCAGTACCACCCCCATTCATTCTCCACAAGGCTGCTGCAGGTAGATGCTACATGTAGCATCTCCCCAGTCAGCCATTCACTGGTGTGAGGAAAGTAGCAGGGAAATGCTTTGCTAGGCTTCCGAGCTATTTACAAATGCCTGAAATAAACTAGCAGTTACCTCCTATTACCATTCCTAGCAGGTGCCAGTAAGCACTCAGGAGCAGTAAATGTCAGTTTTAATTGTTTTTTTTAAACACAAATGTGAACTAATCCTAAAATATTAGAGTATATTGATTACACTCTGTACCAAACATTTGACACAGAAAAGTGGAATGCACAGGCACTGGACGGTTCGAACATAAAATAAAGTCAATAGAAAAATGAAAGGTAATTTAGGGCAGGCTTTAGAAAGTTGAAACAAGTGTAGGGGGGTGTCAAGACACAATTTTAAGGGTAACTGAACCCCTATGACAAACAACTGGGATTGACCATATGACTACAGTTTTCCACCAACCAGTTAAAAAAAAAATCTGGGGAGAACACAGTCTATTAAAGAAATAATAAAAAATGCTAAAATGGTTGTGAAATCCCGACCCTCAAGGCATGGAGTTGGACAGCCCTTGTCCAAAGCTTCAGTGACAGTGCACAACAGGGCTGATTGAGAGAAGACTTTGAAGACTTGGCTGATGCACCCAATGCAGAGATGCTAAACATGCTAGCTTTACATGACTGGAATCACAGATTTTATATTTTACAAAGAACAGATCACTTTCTATGGTTGCTTGATTCTTTCCCCCAATCAAAAGGCATATACTGTATGTGTTACATACTCTGCTAGTGAAAAAATAAAATACAGGCATCAAGATCAGTGTTTAAACTGCACTATTACCACCCTCTATTTTGTTCATAATAATAAATCAAGAATATTTCAAGAATATTAATTTAATTTTCAATAAATCAAGAATAATTTATTGATTTAAACATATTTGTGAGCTATTCTTTATGGCTACAGGTAAACTTATATCAACAGAGATGCCCATATACAGGCTGACAGTCAATTAGGCAGTATTTAGGAGTCAAAGTAATCACTTTTTCAGGGGTGCCAAATGTCTGAAACAGACACATTTGGAAAAGTACACTTACAATATCAGCCCAGTGTTCCTCCCAGCCCCTTTGGGCCAGGTGCAGCACCTGTCACTTTTCAGTGACCACCTGATTATTTTTGGGTAGTTACTGAACAGGTAGGTCACAATACATGGGCTGCCACCCACCTACAATTTCTTACCACCCAGCTTGAAAAAAATTTCTGGCTTGAACACTGCAGCCCTACATATTACAAACTGCATGTGCAAACTGCTATGGCACATCTGATTGCACATACCTATCTGTTCAAGCTAAAATAGGTATTTCAGACACCAGTTTGCCGCCACCACCAAAACAAGATACCAATATGCCATAAATTCCACAAAGACAAGCTTCAAAGGATTCTAACTATGATAACTACCATTTTTCCAAAATATGAAACATAGGCAACAGACCCAAAGCTTTAGGCAGATGTTCACAAATGCCAGCCTGACTGATTTCAGATGTCATATACAGTACAGTGAAAATGTAAAGAATTATGCAACATTCCTTAGTGTGGAGATAAAAGTGTGCTGAAAAGAGAAAGTGAAAGTCCATGCCAACCATGCTGATTGGGTAATACATGTTATCAATGTCGCTGCTCTGCATGTGCAGTGCTGTGCCTACTCAACTTAAAAACTCATGTATTGGATCTCAGTACAGTGCAAGGCGTCTTGTGCGTTGGGCTGAAGGAAAAAAACTGCCGTCAGCAGTAGTATGTGCATATTAGCCTTTTCATTTTTAATAGCTACAAAACATGATCCTAGGCCAGGGGTCTGCAACCTGCGGCTCCGGAGCCGCATACGGCTCTTCAGCCTCCTTGTTGTGGCTCCCTTCGGCTGCCGCGGGGAGATCTCTGATGGGGGATCCCCTTCCTCCCAAGACACTGCGGAGGAGGGGGATTCCCTATCCGGTGTTCTAATGAAAAAAATCTACCAGTGAAATAAATCTACGCACGGGGCGTGTACAAATGGGTGTGTACAATGACATCCCCCTCCTTTGAACCCCAATTCCTCTGGAAGGGGGAGATGTACAAAACCAAAAATGTAGGTGCAAGTGGGGGACACCTGTGACTAACAACCCCTAAAATTTAATTGTTAGGCTATCATCACAACATAAAGAACTCTGCCCATCAAAAAAATCTACCGTTACACATTGCTGGAGGCACCTGAACCCCAATTTCTATGGAACAGGAAGGGGGTACAGGTGAACAAAATTAGAGGTGCAAGTGGGGGACACCTGTGGCTAACACCTCCTAAAAACTCCACCCATCAAAAAACCCCTACCCTGTTACACATTGTTGGAGGCTTCTAGCACCTAAACCCCAATTTATCTGGAATCGGGGGTACAGGCGAAAAAAATTTGAGGTGCAAGTACGGGACACATGTGGCTAACACCTCCTAAAAATTCATAAAAACTCTGCCTATCAAAAAAATCTACCCTGTTACACATTGCTGGAAGCATCTAGCATCTGAACCCCAATTTCTCTGGAACGGGGGGGAGGCGGTACAGGTGACCAAAATAGAGGTGCAAGTGGGGGACATTTATGGCTAACACCACCTACAATTGAATCGCTAAGGCATCGTCAGAAAATAAAGAACTCTGCCCATCAAAATAATCTACCCTGTTACACATTGCTGGAGGCTTCTAGCACCTGAACCCCAATTACTCAAGATTGGGGGGTACAGGTGAACAAAATTTAAGCTGCAAATGAGGGGCACCTGTGGCTAACACCCCTTAAAATTTCATCGCTAAGGCATCGTCAGAACATAAAGAACTCTGCCCATCAAAAAAATCTACCCTGTTACGTTAGAAGCCTCCAGCTTCTAATGTAACAGGATGATACGTTAGAAGCTGGAGGCTTCTAGGGGCATAGTTCAGTGTTTAATTTATTTCAAAGTAGGCCTACGCATGCACACTTGTTGTAACAGGTAAAAATATTAAAACTTTTAAAAGTTTATAAACTGTGTTATGTTTTGCGGCTCCAGACTACTTTTCTTTAGTGGAAGAGGAGGCAAAATGGCTCTTTTGATAGTAAAGGTTGCTGACCCCTGTCCTAGGCTGACTGGCAGCTTTATGCACCAGCTGTAATAGCATCAGCATTTTGAATGCATGTTTGAAAAGCACCAAAGTCACAAAAAGGTATTATCTATAGGCTCTGATAAAGAGGAGCAGGTAAAAAAAAAACTGCTAAATTATTTAACATATCAAAATACCAAATTCTAAAATGATTCTGCTAAACACAAATTAACTGCAAAGTCCAAAAGTCAAGGCCTGGTACAAACAAGCTCATCCAATGTCACTTTTGTGCTCGGTTGGAATTCCCAAAGCATTAAACACATGTGCTTGATCCTCTTTCAATAGTTTTTTCCTATGAATGGAAAGTATATGGAGTTCCAGTTGGATCTGATCAATCATTATTACACAAGACATGACTAGTAAGTCAAAAAGAAGAGGTGAGAGGAAATCGACTGATGGGAACGACTATTTAGAAGGGAAATTCCTCTTACTTTGGGAGATGCCTACTAAATTCCTGTTGCATGCCTAGGACAAGGAATGAAGTTTAATATACCGCGAAGGCACACAGAAAGCAAAAATATTTCCTGGGTAGGGGTGTCAGGTAATAATAAAATGCCTATACAAATATAAAATATGCATATACACCCAGTGTGTGCAAGTGTGGTGGCATGGTGGGGAGGGGGAGGGAGGTAATGGTAACCATCTAAGTAATTCATTATAAGTATTTGAGTCTAATGATATTATTGCGTGATTGTATAATAGCCAAGTAACACAAGGCCATTCTGGAGGACAAGGTAAGTATACTGCTAAACAAATTAGCAAGTCATTTCCTTTCAACCACAATGAAGTCGAACAACATCTATTGCATCCCCAAGCACCGTTTTTTCTGGAATACAGAGTAAAAAGTAGAAATCTATTTCCCTTTGTACCGCAAAGAATTAGAGGTTTTTATAGAACAAAATGTAAAACATTTTACAAGGGACTTAAGCAGACTTGACTGCAAAGGCAGGCCCTTCTTCCTATCAGGTCTCTCAGATATAATGTAAGGTATATTTTTTTGTACCACCAGCCAAAATACAAATTAATTGGTTTTCTATATCTTTAGAGGTGGAAGTATACATTCAATTCCTATCTATGGTAAGCAACAATAAAATGAGGTCCAGCCTACTGTAAGCATTTGGAGTTTTTACATTAATTGTATGCTATAAAGAGTATGATTACTGAAACATTTCACAGAAAAAAAAGAAACAGCTTGCAGCCTCCTCCCTCGCATGGCTCACCACCACCAGTTTCAACACTTGAGAGGAGATTGCTAAGGCGTTTGAGGGTGGTGTAAAAATAACAGACATACATCTCTGAGTAAGCATGTGGGAGAGAATATATATTTATATTTGTATATAAAACTGCATTCAATACAAAAGGGAGAAATAGTTAAATGTGATGGGAGGAAAAAATAAAACAAATGAGAGTTTAAAACTTAACCTAAGAATGAATTTACTCTTCATGGCTGTCACATATTTACTAATTATCTAAGGGTCCTGTGCAATATCATCTACCTGGACATCCCAAATTGCTAGTTCCAAATTATTTATATACCAATATTGCTGCCAAAAAAAAACTTTAAATCCTTGCTATGATTATAAAGAAAGTTATGACAGATATAGTACAAAAAAAAATTAAAAAAAAAACTTGCATAAGAAAGAAGGGTATGAGAAAAAAAAATTAATACAGAAGATAATATAAGATATAGGAAGAAGAGAAGAATACCAGGTAATGCAGAGATACAGAATCTATTCTTACCCAAAAATGGTCCCCAAAATACGACATCTTGTATCCTAGTGACTAAGGTAAACAAGGAGATTCCGTGGTCAGAGCAGGTCAATCAGCAGTCACAGCACTGAAATGACAACAGGAGAACTGTATGGGTATTCATATACTAGAAAAAGGAGGGGGAGACAGGAAGAGAGGAAAAATGAGAATATCATTTCAGAATAGGCCGAACTGATATAAATTGAACAGAAAAACAAAATAGGAGTCATGTAAGTACAGTATTATTGTACTTGCAGTAGTTACTGTACATAATCTGCTGGTTAAAACCAGGTAAGCACTAAAATGTGCAAAATTGGTCTAGTAAGTAGACATAAGGATGAAAAATTATTCTTGCTTGTTCGGTGCTCCTTTTAAAGATAAAACATATGGCAAAAAAAAAAAGCAAGCATTTGTGAAGAAATATTTATTTCTTTTAGAATTATATTTGTGAACCACTTACTAGACACAACACTAACATGGACTTCTTTACCCTGTTCCTTCTATATTTGTCCTTTCCCTTGCGAGAGTTTATATTTAGAACTGGAAAGACAAAGGAAAGTGGCAGTAGCAGTCACTGCACAAGCCTGTGTGAAGGCAGCAGAAGAATACAAGCCCTGAATAAGTTTAGGGAAGACAGAACACAGTAAAATGAAATCTAACCTGGATGTTGCTTCAATAAAAGATGGTAAGGCTTAGAAAAACATGTCCAGATTACAGAGGACAACAGGTTGTTGAAGACACTGATTTCCACACACCATATAGAAGCAAGCACAAACAGGTGCATGTTTTGGGACTGAGCAGCAGCAGTAAAGTGAACAGGAAATGGGTTAGGTTGACACATTGCAAAAACAAAGTAACTTAAAAGTTCAGAAACACTACTTACATATTTCACTAAAGGGAAGTGAAACTAAGATGAATTTTCAGTCCATGCAGAATATTTCCAGGGGGATTTCCAGTTTAAAAAAAAAACAAACAAAAAAACTCCATAACTTAAGCATCTCTATACAATACAGTAAGAGGGATCCCCTAAACGTACAACATGAACAAGTCCTGGGCAAGGATAATAACCATTCATCCTTTTTTTCATAAACATCATTGTATTACAAATGAAGGATGAGAGCTATCTAATGCAGTAGACCACTTTCCATAAAGAAATTACATATTCATGTGCCCTCCTGCTAATGATGCCCTCTGGGACACTATTTGCACATACCCATCACAATAATGATTAATATCTGACAAGGTAGTGCAGTAGATGCTGTAGTACAACCACAAAGCCTTTTTTAATATATACTGTCATAAGGGTGCTTCCTGTACCTCCTCCTGATCTCAAATAGGAAAAAATATCAGAATTGGTCATATCTGTTTCATCACAAATGTAATTTAACTAACAAAAAATAAGGATATTACTCCTAATGTTTCAGCTTTATCACATATTTAAAATCTAAACAAAACCCAATGAACAAGACGAATTCTAACAGCAATCAGGTTGAGAAGTGTATAGAAGCAAAATGATGGACAGAATATCTCTTTTATGGGCCAAATATGCTTAAAGGCTGCAGTACATTAAAATCCCTGCAATCTCTGAATTCAGGGGGGGGGGGGGGGGGGGCTATAATTAGCCCTCATTCTGTTTACAGGAAGCTAAATGTCCAGAGATGTTCTGTAGTTGCACACCCAAGCACAGCTACTAGGATTTTGAATGTGAAAAGTTCAATTCAGAGTTTGGTGTCGATTTGGTGTCATTTATTTAGATCTTGACCTAAGGTTATGCACATAAATTAGATTAATTAGAATAATGTCATTTGGAATCAATCTCTCCTGTTAGTTTCCAGTGATACTCCAACAAATGAGCACAGTACACACAGTACTGTTCTATGGAGAGGGGAGGATGAATGGCACCCTGTTGTGTCCTATACTACAGAAAACTGCAGCAGTCACCTCCGGTCGGTCATTCATTGATTAGCAAGGACAAATTGGTTACCGACATCATGGGACAGCTGTACACATACTAGATTTTCATCCAGATTGTTCGTCTCAAGTGCAAACTTTCACTAGTTACGCCTAAACTATTTAATTAAAAGGAAGAGGGCTGCTCCATATATGTAGTGCAGGCACCTTGGCAGTCTCCCAAACCTTCATGTAATGACTAAAGCTCTGGCTATTTTAACATGGAAAAATTCCAACATTTTTGAGTAGTTTCAAAGCTGGTTGTCAAGCCTTTCATCCACATACTTCTACAGGTTTATCACCAGGATGTGAACAAGTTTGCCAGGCAAATTTTTTCTGAGGATGGTGCAGGAACCTGAATTTTAACTGCAAAAAGTTTATGCTTGGTTTACTTTGAAGGATTTTCTTTAAATACCTTGGGCAGTTTATATAATTTACTATATAAAGTTCTTGGGTATACACTAACAAAAATATAAAATCAGATCTTGTCCAAATTAGTGCAAAAGATTGAATGACTTTGCAAAAGAATTTATCCACCAAAATTTCCACTATACTGTGTGAGGATGGTCGTTGGGCACCTAAAACCTATTTCTGTGTCTTTTGCAAAAATCAGCACAAACAAGCAAAGTCACTTCTTCCTAGATAGACAAGCCTATAGCACACACAACAGACAAGTTGTAGGAAGGTGAAAGCAGTAGGAAGGTGAAGTCAGCAAAGTATTTTTGCTATACAGGTGCATTTAAGAAGAATTAGGCAGCCCCTTCCACTACATAGATGTTGGTGGAACTAAGAGATGTTATACAACAGTATACATGCAAATAAATGTAGCGGAGCTAAAGAAAGAAAACAAACATAAGAAATTAACTATTTTTCCATTTATTGTGAATATTTCTGCGACAAATGTGATTTCTCTTGTATCTCCCATTTAACATAAAGGCTGTTCTTCCTTCTCTCCTGCAACCCCTAGACTAAAGCGGTGCAACTGCATTTTACTTATTTTTACTCAAGCTTCCTTCATCCCTCCCTTCTTCGTTAGGTGGAATTAGTTTTCAACCAGTCAGAAAAGGGGATACTTTTTTCTATCTATAAATATAGGCCTTTACACTTTTGCAGTAACATGCAGTTAACTCCCATTTTACTGTGTATTGCCCCAATATGTAGCACATTTATTGCCATTCATTTGAAATGGCACCCCAATGAACAATAACAATAAGTGTCAGAAGACCCATATTGCAACAGACATGCTAACTAGTAGTTGCCAATTATTGAAAGGCCATTCCGTTGACACAAGACATGTTAACACTTAAGGTGCGTACACACTTCCAATTTTTATCGTTCAAAACGAACGACGAACGATCGATTGGGCAAAAAATCGTTCGTAAAAAGTAACCAACGACGCCGACGAACGAGGAAAGTCGTTGGAAACGAACAACCGGACCGGCGGATCGGATTGGACGACGATCGTTGAACATAGTTCGTGTGTACGGTCGTTCGGTGATCGTCCATGGGCTGAGCATGCGTAATGAACGAACGTTCGTTCACTTTCCTGTCGTGTACATAGTTCCTCTATCGCTCAAACGATCGTATCTATTGTGTGTACAATATCTACGAACGATCGTGTCGTTATCTCTATGTGCAGGATCGGTGGTATACGATCGTTCGTAGATATCGTGCAGGATCCTTCGTCGTTCGTTTTCCAACGATAATAATTGGAAGTGTGTACGTAGCTTTAAAACACTGCAATATGAATCATGCCCTTGTAAAAATAGAATAGTGCAAAGAAAGCCTGTAAAAAAAAAAAAAAAAAACTTATCTTTAAAAAACTGCCTTCCAGTCTTTTATTAGCTGCTGTCTATTAACTGCTTAGTGAGCTGTGATATGAGAGGGTTCAATTAACAAGTTATGAAGTACTCAGCACTTGACTCTTAAATCAGATAGCAACAGGAATGACAATAGTCACTTTAGGAACTCTCTGTTTAAAAACATACAAGACTCTTTCCCTCCCCATCAATCCCTTATTGTGCCAGCACTGGTAGACTATAAACTCATCTGCAGAGCCACTGCAGGTTCAACAGATGTTACAGCTCATCCATTTCAATTCTACAATAATAGTGCTGTTCATCATATGAGAGTGGAGGAACTTGGCCCTCTAGGAAACAAATGACAGCAGGATGAGCAATGTTTTGCTTTAAATGAAGACAGCTGCACACTTATTAATCCATGGGGTGGTATTTAAAATACTCTTAAATTAAAAGGATAAACTCTGTTAAATCGTAGAACAGTGACAACTAAAATCCTCAGCTATATTAAGATATGATTGAACACAGATTCTACTATATAAAAGTTGCTGACTAGTACTCACAGTATCCAGGTTTTGTGGCTCCCTCTTCAACATCCTCTGCTGTCAGGGTAGAAAGGGTTATCACTGCAAGGAGATACCACAGGTTTAAGTTTCACCCACTGACAGCTGTTATAGATGTCACTGTTGTTTCAAATGCTAGCAATATAGCAACTGGAATACCAGTTAAGCATCCTTTAATTTTTTTACACATATTTCAATTAGAAACAACCCTTTTTTTGGTTTCTGGAATATCTAAAACATGCTTTACTTCTTCATACAATACCTTACATTAAATACCATATCAGTACGTTCACACTAGATATGAGTATCATTATTATTAAAACATTATTTATAAATGATAAACAACACAAACAATGGCACAGCAGGAGTAGAGGAGCCTGCCCTAATGTGTTACAATCCAGGAGTGTTAAAACTACAATGTATATTCCATATTTACAAACAATATTGAGCTTAGGTAGTCATTCATAACTATCAGAAATCACCTATAGAAGGAATGACCTCACTAACCTAACATCTAATTCATTTATCTGTGGCTGCAGATATGTCCAGCCGTCTGTTCATATGAGGAACCAAATGTACTGAACATAAGCATACAACTTGATGGACAATAATTGATTGTTTTTGTATTCTTTTGAAGACTTGGCCTATTTACTATATAAATACAATAATAATACCCTTTTTGGGTATCCCATTTCCCCCAGACTCCATTCTTTGTTACATGGTCTGCATTTTAGGCACTTAACAAGAAGCAGGAAACTCTTGTTTGGCCTCAACTGACCTTGGTGGGAAAGCAAAGCTAAAACTTTCAGTGATGGTAAATCATATCAGAGTGTTTTGGCCTGAAGTTGATTCAGTTAACTAGTTGTCTATCAGTAACTGCAGTGTTGTTCCACACTACAATGGCTAAATATTGAAACATGCATGCACATAAAAGGTACTAAGCATTTTATTGCACTTCTCAATAACCAGAACATCTTGTTTCTATGCATACATAAAAACAAGTCAATTAGGAGTCTGAGCTCAGTAAAGATGACAGGAGCTCTGTTAATTGTTACAGCCAGCTTTCCTACCCAACACTGGGGACTAAAAGTGCCCAACTAGCACAAGCAGTGCTATTTTGGCAATTTGGCCCTGTGCTTCATCTGGCAACCTGTACTGGCCCAAGGAAACAAGCATCAGCACCCTTCAACACCGAACTGGAACCTTAGCAGTTACAGAAACAGTCATCTTCATGGGTTACTTTTACTTCTCAAGATAGTCTATCCTCTTTTCAAAATATTACCTCTGCTTCTTTCAATGCAATTCAGGATCAGAATACAATTATTTTGACCACATACATTTTCAAACAAGGAGAGTAACCAAGTGTAAACAGTTTAGCTTTTACAAAAATCCAATACGCAACACCAAATCAAGGCTTTTATAAATTAACACCCACTATCCCATGTCACTTTAGGAAGGCCATATAAAGCCCATTTTCTAAATGAAGCATAATGGATCAGTGCTCAACCCAGAAATTTTTTTGAGCTGGGTGGGAAGAAGTTGTAGGTGGGTGGCAGCCCCTGACCAAACTCATCAGTAACCACCCAAAAACAGCCGGATGGATACTGAAAAGTGCCGGGTGATGCGCCCGGGCTAAAAGGGGCTGGGGAGAACACTGTAGATGAAGATTGGGTGATAATCCCGCTTTGTAGGACTACCTATTGAACGCAAAAAGAAAACCCATCCAACAGTTGAAAGTGTTGGTTACCACAAACAAGCTTTTAACTAGCAGGAGGAAAGGGTAAAAAGGTGTAATTAGGCATGAACTAATGCATCATTGCATTTTTTTTTTAGTGGGGTGTGAAGACATTGTAGGCAGGTGGCAGCCCCTGTATTGTGACCCAATTCTTCAGTAACCACTCAAAAACAACAGAAAAGTGCTGGGTGGTATGCCCAGTTAAAGGGCTGGGGAGAACACAGATACCTTTAATAAAAATGTGTTCAATTTATGATTTGACTTTATCACTATGACTATATTGCCTCTAACACATCACCTGAAATCCATTACCTCATTCCTATGCTCACTGTACATAATTTGCTTTTAAATATAACAGACCTGATTATACTACCAATGTACATACCATGCTCCTTATTCTTTACATGGTGTTCAAATCTAAGAAATAACAATGCTCTTACCTGATACTGACAAAATGAAAGGATATGGGTCTGTCTTCTCTGTGCTTGTGCTTTGGATGGTGAGGGGGAGGATGCCGCTGCCTACACTGTGACTGCTGTGCATGTCACATGGCTAAGTGCATATCATTAGATAACATACCAGACACATTCAACTCCACTGAAAACTGATACAACTTTGTATAGCTTTCTGCATGCATTATGAATACAAGCATGTCCTCAAACAAAGCTACATGTAATGCAAGCAGGATCTTTCGTGCGAACACAATAACACATCATCAGTGGTATTGTTATGTCCTGGTACCTAATCCATGGATTTTATGCATCTTGCCCTATCTTCCTGAACCTGTAAAAAATTACCGCTATTATTTTTCTACACCATAAGGAGTCACTCCTGGATATGAGGGGTATTATTCATATAGGCAACCTGCTCGTGTCTCTTATTCATACTGCACATCATGAACCTGCAATTACAGTTAACTCTTCACCTTTTGTATGGCTACGCAAGCTTCTCTCCCTTTATGTTCTAATAATACTAATAATGACTGGCATTTATCAAATAAGCTACATTGCACATAATGCAGAGAGGGGTACTGGCTTAACAAATGTCTTACCCTAATGTCTCTGCTAACATCACATAGGGGGAGCGTAAACTGGGCAACTACCTTGATCTCCCACCTTCTCCAGGGCCACATTTGGTTTTGGAATGCTATGCATTTGGTGGAAAGGAGAAGGGGGGACCACGTTTTCTACGCCTGCTTGCTTCAACATCTCATGTGATCCCTGGTAATGATGAGCAGCAGACTTGAGCTATTCTTGGCAGTGGAAAATATAACATGGTCTCTAAAATAGATAAAGAACATACAATGAAGACTATGTGCCTGCCTATGGCGATGACATGATGTATAGGATTGTGCCTGCAAAGGATGCTACTACACAGCTTTTACCAAACAGAGCTCAATGCTGCATAGTATCAGAGAGCTGTGTATTTGCAATGAACACACAGCTTATTCCAGGCGAGTTTTAAAGCTAGCAGCCCTGTATGTCAATAGACAAGTCTGGTTTTCTGAATGGCTTCTGTACATCGCCCAATACAGGTGAGCCTCCATGCATGTTACCTGCTGTATCCAAGCTGCTCATCCTCCTCTGTGCACTGCAGTGAAGGGGGGCGGGGACCGTTCTAGCTACAGCACATACTGGACAAATATAAGTCACCGTGGGAGACGGTGTGAAGCTAACTGCTGCTATACTTCTCTAAACATCAAACGCTCATTTTTGGCCATACTTGGCTCTTTTTCAATGTAGCTGTGTGAAGGAGCAGCTAGTTGCTAATAATTTGATAATAACGGTCCTGGGCTGAGCCAGGTGATAGTGGCCCCTGGTAATACAGGAGTGCATGATACCGGAAATGTATTTCTCACAGACATTTCTGCTAAAATGAGTAGAGTAACAAGGCACTACATATAGCATTATTCTGTCTTTGGTAATGTCCTTGTGTGTGGGTAGCTTGGCACCCTTAGTACTGTAGGGTTATTCCGTGCAATAGCCTTATACACACAGGGGACCTCTGGTAATGATGGGGTTATTATGTCAGTGTGTTTCTCTGTCTTTTGTAATTATGTAACATACCACCTTTGGTATCCCCAGTTGTCCAGAAGTAGACCCCTGTGCAAAAATGACGAGCCCCCTGCTGAACTGACCTGGAGACCCCTGTGCAAAAATGACTTGAGCCCTCTGCTGAACTGACCTGGAGACCCCTTTTAGATAAGGAAGGTTAGGGGCCCTCATGCAGCAGCACACTTTGCACCTGTCTGCCCCTGGTTACAATGGCTTTTTGAGGAAAACTGGCCCGTCTAAAACATCAGTTCCAGACTGTCCCAAGGTCATTCGGAATTTATTGACAGGTGAATATGACTTGTTGCATTTCTATAGACCTGTACAGGAGTAGAAATATTTTGCAAACAGTTTAATAGCCCTGAAAACCCATTTTGTTCAATCTTGCCTACCCATCTTTTTCTGTCTTTTTACCCCCCTGGTGTTCTAATTATGTGAAAAGCAGTACATTGTTTTGTGTGGAAATTTGTTGTTTAATATATTAGGCCTGTAATTCTTAGAAATAACTCCCGGTTATGATAAAGTTTGAAACACAAATCATAAATTATAATAATTATAAATAATTTGATAAAAAGAATTTAAAATAAAATAAACTTTATTTAAAAAGTTTTTTTTTAAATCAGTCCAAGGGTAACAAGGGTACAATAAAAGAGTAAACTTTTGGATTCATTATGTAGATTTATTTTTTCTAACTTTATCATTGTGATCAATGTTTTAAAGCAGATAACAATCTAATCTGCTTTTAACTTTCCCACCAAGCCACGACTTCCCGGCATACCAGCGCTTCACCCATCACATCAATCACACTGGGGATGTGATGCAGAAGCCGACTGGGGATCGCTGAGGAAGCTGCTAGATAGATTTTTTTTTTTTTTTTTTTTTCCTACCCAGAGTGGGGCTCTGGGCTACTGTTTTTGGTATGTAAAATTCACCCTGAGCCACACTCGGTAATATCCTCACTACTTCCAACCATACATGTCTCTCCTCCTTTTGTGTGTTACTTCCCCCACCTCCTGGACTGTAAGCTCTTTAGGGCAGGGTCCTCTCCTCCTTCTGTAAAAGTGTCTATAACTGTTTCTCATTTGCAACGCCTATACAGCGCTGCATAGTATGTTGGCACTATATAAATCCTGTTTAATGATAATGCTGGTCAACAAACATTTTCTTGCCAGATTAAAGGTTTTTTAGGTTATGTTTGATGCACAGATTCCAAATATGGTATTGACTTTCCTAGATTGGCTCTAGTTTTTGAAAAAATTACTTCAATAATGACCTCATAGAAAACTATGAGAATGAAACATGAAAATTAAGCAAAATTAAACTAGATATGCCCACGTATACAAAATTAAATTTTTTAAATATTTAATGTCAATATATTCTATATTCAGTATGTTTTACAGAACTAATTACAAAGTGGTCATTGAAAAAACTCAGTTTGTGTGATTTATGTTGATGATCGGGACAATCATGTTGAAGGCTCCAGCGGTAGTCTGCCATCATGTGTTTATCCCATCTGCCCTGATACCTTTCTTCCATCACCTTTATATCTTGATGGAACCTCTCCCCTTGTTCCTCACTGAAATCGCCAAGGTTTTCTGCAAACTTTTTCAAATTACTATGGAAATAGTGTACCTCTATGCTCATAGTAGCACCTAAATTTTTAAAGTTTAAGAGCAAGTTTTGTACCAGTTCTTCATAATTTTTTTCTTTATGGTTACCCAAGAAGTTCTTGACAACCATGACAACTGTGCCAGGCAGAAGCTTCATTATCAGTCATGTAACTTGTGTAATTGGAATCATTTATCAGTTTCCAAATCTGGGGTCCATCAAAGATTCCTGCTTTTAATTTTTCAGTACTCAATCCAGGGAAGAATCTACAAATGTATTTGAACCAATCATCGTCCTTGTTCAGAGCTCCAACAAATTGCTTCATTAATCCCAACTGTATGTGAAATGGAGGGAGAATTATTTTTTTTCAACAATTGGCTTAATGATGCTCACAGCACCTTTTTTCATGTTTTACCTTAGAGGCCATGTCACTATTTTCCAGTGATCCTGCTTTGCTCTACTATCCCACAAGCAGATGAAACATACTTTGCGTATCCACTTTGCTGTCCAAGTAAGAAGTTCACCATTTTTAAATTAACACATATGGACCATTAGTGTTCATGATAGCAAAGCTTTTGTAAGACCATTTCAATATTTTCATATTCTTTTTCAGGTTTTGTTGAGTGACCAATTGAAATTGATGCATAGCAGTTGTTATTATGCAATAAAACAGATTTCAAACTTCAAGTTGATTTGTCTATGAAAAGCCGCCAGTCTTCTGCTCGGTATTCTGGTAATCCCGTATGGGCTAGTATTCCAGGGAAATTACAACAGTACACTGTAATGCGCCTGGGCACACAAGCCACAGCCAACTTCAAGAACTCCTTTGTCAAGCTTTTTTTGGTAGTCATAAAACAAGACAGGGTTAATCACAGATGATTAGTCCAAAGCATAGCACAGAGGGGTAAAGCAGAGACAGATCAGGAACAATCCGAGGTCAGGGCAGGCAGCAGGCAAGAGTGGTCATAAACAATCCAAGGTCAGGGCAGGCGAAGTTCAAGCAGAATCAGGTATCAGACCAGGTCGCTATGGTAATGACAAAACAGGTTAATATAAACCGACACAGAGAACGCACCCAAGCACACTGTTCTCACAGAGGCTTTTAGCGGGCAATGGTGTTCAGGACAGGTTCTCCTTAAATAGCCAGAGTGCCCAATGACCTTGCGCCACCTGGCGTCATTTGATTGGAGGGTAACTGAATCCCCTGTGGCCAATTCAAACTATGTCCTGCCCCGCGGCGAGGCAGCCGAGTGCCACGCCCGGGGGGGGGGGGGGGGGGGGGGGGGGTATTAGAGGCACGTGTGGTAGCGTGCGCACCTCCTCCCACGGCACCCCTGGGACGTGCCCTACTTTGCACATCCACAGGAGTGCTGAGAACAGGACTTTCTGTAATCACATCCATAGGGAACAGTAGTTTGGCTTTAACGGATCCCTCCGCCTGCAGGGAGAAACATGCTGCGAGCAGGGCCGCGGCCATGCAGCCTGCTGCAGCGGCATCTCCCTCTGCGGCTGTGATCCCCAGGGACGCCATGGGCTTGCTGGACAGGTGAGTTTCTTACATACTGAAAGTCTCCATCTTCACTGAAATATGGTAAGAGTGTCACCTCTCTTGTCCTATTAACCTGTTATTTTAACTTCAGGTCTCAGACAGTTCTTTTCTTTTAGCCTGGATGAGTTCAGATGCTTGTTTTGAAAGACTTAGGTCACATAATAAATCATTGACCTCTTCTTGGGAGAACTGTTAGTTTAATGACACACTTCCTTCATATTCACTTCCACTGCTAACTCCTGGATTACACTCCAAACCCTGTATATCCTCCATGTCGAGTGTACTGAACACTGGTATGGGAACATCAGCACCATGCAGCACAGGTCATCTTGCTGATTCCAAATCGGGGTACTCCCACTTGTTTTTCTTGTAGCTATTGAAACCTTTTACATTCACAGCACAAAAATAACAATCATTATGATGATTATCGGGCTCTCCTCATACCATAGGTACACCAAATTTCAAACATTTCAGTTTTCCATTTTTCCACTGACGTAGACACTTATCTTATCAATACTTATCTTGGTCCCCCAGTTTAATAACAAAATATGCAAGATATGCTTGTTTCACAAATTCTGTAATGTTTTTGCTGAGAATATTCACCACAAATGTAGCAAAATACATTAGGGTCATTTAAACAACTTCTGGAAGAACTCATATTTCTGTAAAAAAAGAAAATGTATGAATAAAAAGAAGGCAAATTAAAGTTTAATGAAAATATTGCTACATTTATTATATAAAATGCAAAACATTGGTGTTAAAAAAAATTGATAATAATATGCTGTTTTAACATTAGTTGTTGGTAAAATAGTCCATTCTGATTCCCCTGTCACAAGAACTAGACACAATTCAATGAAACTGATGTCATTTGTGGATTCAGCAGACCTGAAATACACTAAATGTTTTGAAAAATCCTTGGCAAGTGAATTTTATTTTGAGCTGTGTAATAATAATTACAATAAAAATATGACCCCCACTAGTGCCCCCCTCCTCCCCCTAACACACAATGCCCCCTGTCATTGTGTATGTCCCAGTAAAAACTGTGTTTTGTCATAGCAGAATAGCATATTTGTAGTGCTGCAAGAGTAAAAGTGGTGCCTTTATTTAAACAATTAAAACAGCCCTGGTATTTGTTCTCCCTCTTCTCTTCCACTACTTACTTGTCACCTCACTGGGGAGTTCCCCTGAGAATCTGGATGGGTATAGAGTCTAGACAGCAGGATGATTTCCCATCATACTCATTAACTACATCTTCTCATCTTTGGCCAACAGAATGGCATGCAATTGTGACCGGCCAAGAAGAGAATGTGCATCAGTGAATAGGAACCGCTGTCCATACTGACGTAGCACTAGAAATGCAGTTCATCTGTCAGGTTATTTGGTGATAAACGATCTCTTCCTCAATGTTTTTATTTTCATACCAGTAAAAGAGATCTTATCATAGCTGGAGATGTCTTTTAATGCAAGCAAAAGCCTGTCCACACAGACTTATATTCTGCTTTCATAAGAAGGTGTCACAGATGACAGGAATGGGAGGGAAACAGAATACTCAGGACTAGGCATCCAATGGCTAGGGAAAAGGGAATGGTCACCCCTTGCAGACACCCTAACCTAGCCCTACCTCCTAACAGTATGAATATTCCTGATGGTGGGAGAACTCATACACAGGAACCTAGGCCCTAATAGCCCTGCATAGCCCTAGGAGTAGTGACTGGCTTGAGACTACTGGTTCCTTCCCTTATGAAAGAACCAGTGTCTCCCTGAAGCCTAGTAAACAACAAAGGAACAACAAAACACCAAAAGTAATTCAACTTATCTTAATAGCAGATATATAAGCAGTGTGAGGCCGGACTATTTGGAGGAGCAGTAATTACCACCAGCTGCAGCTGATACAAGGGGTGTGGTCATTACAAACAACAACACAGAAACAAGTAAAAACAAAGATACTGTCAGATAACCTCACATGCAGCTTGTCTGACAGATCCTCTAACTTCAGTCACGGAAGGGACCGTGACAGAAGGTACTTGAGTTTTCTGTCTTTTAAAACTGTGTTTGTGTAATTTGGCATGCTTGAAGACATATCTTTATGCTATTTTTTGATTAGGACAGCTTTTTCTTATTTAAATTTTAATCTTTTCAATAGGAACCAGCTCTGGCACACATAAATCATATTTAACACCTCATAAGATGAGAACTACAGAATCCCAGGGGATGGGTATTTTGGAAAATCACCTAAATAAGCTCTTTAACCATCCAAAACTGAATCATGCCCAGGGTGGGCTGCACAGTGAGGTAAGAACTAAGCATTGTTATGTAAGTATGCCTTGATGGGTAACTTGCAAGTAGTCACAAGAGTTAAACTAAACATCCTTACCTTAAGGCTTCTTACCTTGAAACATCTTGGTCAGCGAAGTTGTTAATTAAGTTTCTTGTTATTGACTGTCTTCCACCTTGTTGTCTTACTATATAAACTGTGATGTGATAATAAAGTTTTGAGAAGTGATATAACTACATGCTTACCTGCTTGTGTGTTATTCACTGCTCCCAACGAGGCCACGATCGAGAGGGAACCTGATCTGGTATCAGCAAGAAATCGCCTTAACAGTTTGGCATCAGAAGTGGGATATTTACCTACCTTAAAAGGACCAGGATCGGGTAACTGGAAATTTTCTTTTCTACCTCTGCCCTCCCCTTTGTCCCTGTAGATATCTTACGAACTTAAGCACTGTGGCAGTGTAGACTCCCTCATAGAAGGGCTGGGTCCTTAGGAAGATTTGGGAAATCTTTTATTGAATTTGTGGTCTCTGTTTTAATTTATAGAGTATAAGAATTTTGTTGCATGATATAGAAGTATAAAGAAATATTGTATACAAGACAAGTTTGTGTACTAATCTGATTGGTGGCTGGCAAGGTGAGGTTAGGTCAATCCTCACTGCTGTGGTTGCCTCGGCAAGCAGTAACATGACCTAAGCTGCATTTTGGTAAGCGGTCCTGGGAACAGGACGTCAGCGAGCACTGCAGCTACCAAATGAACTAACAATACCTGTGTAGAACCGTCTGATATTTATACTGTAATTTTGTACTGCAACTATGGGAAATTCCCAAGGTAAGGGGAATAACCAAGATGAAACCTAAAGACCCCTATAAGAAACATGTAAAAAAAAAAAAAAAATGTGTGCTAGAAACCTGACAACAGGGATGCCCCCTATAATGTTAACCGTAGAGCAGGAAATTATTATACTGACCCCTTAACATCATTCCTGAAAAATGGAACAGAGAATTTAAAATGTCCCAATCCATCCCAACTCCTGCACAAACAAATACAAATAATTATCCCCTAAAATCTGAAGCACACTATAAAAAGTTATGGGAAGAATTAAACACTGAATTTGAATGATTACACGGAGATAGGAAATCCATGGCCACTGCATTAGCATGCAAGCAAAAGCCAGGAGAAACTGTAAGTGATTATGCTAGAAGGTTGAGAAAAGTGTGGGAGGAAGACACAGGTTTAGGATTAGGAGGAGAGCTGAGTATAGTATTTACTGATTACTGATTCCTGAACATGGGCGCACTGCCAAAATGATTATTGACAACTGGAGGACTTTAGATGCCACTAACATTTTTTTCCAGGTATTGACAAAGGATGCTGCAAGATGTTTTGAGCTGCCTAAGTCGTCCAAACCCCATGTACAGGGACTCCACCACCACTATATTACAGATGTCTGACCAGGCTGATGAAAACCCAATAAACACATTAGAAGTAGGACAATTCCTGATAGACTTCTTAGTAGACACAGGAGTGACTTGTTCTGTCCTCTGATCCTGGTCAGGTCCATCTATACCTAGTGGGCCCTCTGTGGGAATAAACGGAGTCATCACCCCTACAAGACGCACAACTCATATTTCCATATGTACAGAACTTTGAGAATGCATTACACATCACTCATTCAAGGTATTACTTAGTTGTCCCGTTAACCTGTTAGGATGGGATCTCTAGGAATGTCACTGGTTGTTGACCCAAAGGGAGGGATTATTGTCAGTACAACCTTGCAACCGCCCTTATTGGATTTTCCAGTTCCTGACAGCACATGGTCCACCGGACCATATGACATGGGATTCCTGTAAATGCACCCCATATAAAGCACTTACAAAACCACATACACCAATATACCAAAAGCAGTACCCCCTAGCCAAAGACAAGGAAGATTCCTTAGCACCCATGATTCAATCTTTCTGCCAGCAAGTCATACTTAAGAGAACTTGCTCTCCTTACAATACTCCAGTAAATCCTGTCAAAAAGCCAGATGGCTCATACCACTTTACACAGGATCTCAGAGCCATCAATGAGCTGATCACACCCCTATAATGTCAGATCTTAGTACCATTCCTACAGCAGTACCGCCAAAGCCCCAATTTTACAGTGTTATTGATTTGGCCAATGCATTTTTCTCAATACCATTGTCACCCGAGACTCAGCCCCTTATGGCTTTATTTTCAAGGGACAACAATATACCTGGTGCTGTCTGCCCCAGGGCTTTGTTGACTCTCCAGCAGTCTTCCCAACTGCTCTCTAGCAGGATCTTGCCAATTGGCAGCTGCAGCATGATTCCACTTCATTGTTATGTACAGTAGCCCCTCTCAGGAGGCATGTCAGAGGGACACTCTGTCATTGTTGTGTTTTCTGGGAAAAGAGGGACAAAGGGTGTCACAGAAAAGGTTCGGTTCTGTCTGCAACAGGTCACATTCCTAGGAATGCTTTTAACCCCCGGATCCCCCCTGCTAGCCCCCAGCCGTGTACATGCCATTACCAGTCTGCCTTGCCTACAGACAAAGAAACAGCTGCTCAGCTTTCTTGGCATGATCAATTTTTGCAGACACTGGATTCCTGACTGCCCTTATTGGGATTCACAGCCCAGTCCTAGTACCACCCGAGTGCCCCTAACAACATTCAATGGTCTGATGAAAAGACTAAAGCATATTTGATGTTAAAATAATCCCTGACCACTGCCCCTGCATTGGGAATGCCGAATTTCAATGTACCATTTGTATTGTATGCAAAAGAGAATTGTAAAGCCATGGCTGCTGTGCTTGCTCAGATGCATGGAGGTAAATTGAGGCCTGTGGCATATGTCTCTAAGACACTGCCTGTTACTGTGCACGGCATGCCAGCCTGTCTGCGTGTGCTGGCAGCATATGCAATGGCTGTAGAAAGTGTCTCACTTCTAAATTTTGGGTCACAAGACGATATTTTACACATCCCATGCTGTACTACACTTGCTTAAGAATTTAACCACTCAACACACTTCTAACACAATTACAGTCCTTTGCCACCCCACATGACATTGAATTCTGGGAAAAGGAAGGATTGACCTTATATTAATTAGGAATCTGGTCAAAAGGAGGGATAGTAGGGCTACCCCAGAAAGCAGTACCCCTCACTGTTTTATAAATCCATGGTATAGGACACAAAAGCATTAAGACCACAACACAAGAAATACACAAGCGCTTTTGTGCCCAAAATTTAAAGGACCACACGCAGGCCATACTTTCCTGCTTTTTAACATGTGCCAGATATAATGTGCAAGGGACGAAAACAGGACAACATGAACATTTGTTACTTCCACAGGGTCCCTTTCAAGAGTAAAGCTGCGTACACACCTGCAATTTTTCTCGTTGGAAAGGATCTTTCACGATCCTTTCCAACGAGAAAAGACTGCACGATGCATGAACGATGCTGTACATACAGCACCGTTCATGCTCTATGGAGAGGGGAGAGCGACGGAGCGGCACCCTGCTGCGCGCTCTCCCCTTCCCTTTCATTAGGATCGGTCGTCGTCCATCGTCCATGGATCCGCCAGGACGGTCGTCGGACGATGGACGACGACCGACTGTACACACGGCAGATTTTCGCCCGATAATTGGCCGATACCGATTATCGGGCAAGAAAAATTTGCCGTGTGTACGCAGCTTTACAAATTGATTTTACACACATGCCAAACGCTTCCAATGGATGTCAGATAATGTTAGTGATTACAAATAGATTCAGCAGATGGGTAGAAGCTTTTGTAGTCAGGAAAGAAAATGCAAAGACAGTAGCTAAGATAATATGCAAGGAGATCATCCCCAGATTTGGATGCCCAGTAAGAGTAAGCTCAGACAATGGCACTTTATTCACTTCTAAAGTCATGCAGAAGATTTCAAAAATGATGAACATAGAATGGCAGTTCCACATCCCATATCACCCCCAGAGTGCTGGAGTAGTAGAAAGGATGAATAGGACATTGTAACACAAACTTCGAAAAGCAACTGGAGGGACATTCCATAAGTGGGACCAATACTTACCAGCTGTACTAGTTGAAATAGGAATGAAACCAACCCAGTTAATAAGCTGTCACCTTTTGAAATTTTTATGGGAAGACCTTTTCCCACCCCCTGGGCTAAGGCCCCTAAATTTTATTACACGGGAACAAATCCAAGACCAATATGTAGCTAAACTTATTGAAAAGTGAACAGCAACTACGGAGATATCCCTCTTTCTTTTCCTCTCCCTACAGATCAACTGACGCACCCATTCAAGCCCGGAGACTTAGTGTTGGTTGAAGCTCTGCACAAGCACAAATCCTTGGAACCACCCTTTGGACCTCCGGTCACTGTGCAAGCCATCACTAGAATAACCGTGCTGATCAGTGGAGGACCCACCTGGATACAGGCCTCAAGAGTGAAAAAGGCCACCTAACGCCAGGATGATGCTTCTTGATCCACGAGTATCAGCCTGGTTGCTTGTCTGCAGTTTTGGAGCCCTGATTATCATATTCTGTCTTGCATGGGTCACAACAATTTGCCACTGTCACCCTCAAGACTTGCCCTTCATTTGTCCTCAAATAAGCCATAACTTAAAGAATGACTTTACCCTGTCTATGCACCGGCAAAGACTTGAGTATAGTGATTGGACTGATTTCCAGGGTAACATATGGGAACGTCTTGACAAAGTAATATATAATAGTTCTAGTTTTTGCTTATCTGATACGTATAGTACTCAGGATGTTAATGTCTTGTTTAATTGCCGTCTCAACTCCAGTCAGCATGCTGCTTAGAGTGTTTAGCAATATCTAAAATGACACTGAGGTTAATGATAGTGATATATATTTATCCCATGACCCGTATAACTTTTGTAATAACTGTCAAACCTATGAGTCTATGACTCCCTAAAAATTCAAAGAATCATTCAGCTTCCTCGAGTTATGTATAATGAAGAACCTGAGGCTGTTTTGCATGTAAAAGGAACAAAGGTATGAAGTCAAGTAGTAAGGAAGGTATGAAGGGAATGTAAGGAATGTAATTTTGTCAAGTCTTGAAGTTAAGTTGTTTTTGTGTTTTTTTTTTTGCTGTATTTTACAGATAATTGAGTTGTGTCAAAACTAGCCTCCTTATCAGTAGGTCATCCTTACCTTGAGGCTTCTTACCTTGAAACATCTTGCTCAGCGAAGTTGTTAATTAGGTTTCTTGTTATTGACTAACTACTAAGTGTCTTCCACCTTGTTGTCTGGCTATTTTAACTGTAATATTAAAGTTTTGAATGCGTTGAAAACAGAGGCCACGATAGAGAAGGAACCTGATCTGGGATCAGCAAGAAATCGCCTTAACATTGACCTTGAGATATTCTGAAAATATTAGATTGTGTCCCAGGAAAGAAGGCAGAGTTAGCTAAAGGAGGTTGAAGTGGTGTTTTTGTGTTTTTTGCTGTATTTTACAGATAATTGAGTTGTGTCAAAACTAGCCTGCTTATCAGTAGGTCATCCTTACCTTGAGGCTTCTTACCTTGTAACATCTTGCTCAGCGAAGTTGTTAATTAAGTTTCTTGTTATTGACTAACTACTAAGTGTCTTCCACCTTGTTGTCTGGCTATTTTAACTGTGATGTGATATTAAAGTTTTGAATGCGTTGAAAACAGAGGCCACGATAGAGAAGGAACCTGATCTGGGTTCAGCAAGAAATGGCCTTAACATTGACCCTGAGATAAAACTTGAGATATTCTGAAAATATCAGATTGCGTCCCAGGAAAGAAGGCAGAGTTAGCTAAAGGAGGTTGAAGTGCTGTAAGAAGGGAAGACTAAAAGCTATCAGTTGCCATTTCGCTAAAGTAGTCAAGATGCAGTAATCCGAATTTGTGTAAAAGAATGTGATATAGAGGGGAGAGGGAGCCAAAGTAATTAGCAAAGAGAAAAAGGAAAATATGCCTATTCTTTTTGAACCCAACATTTAATCATAGAATAACAAGACTAGTTAGTTACTCTGATAAGAACGGCAGCAACCCAATGGAGACATAAATTTGGGACAGCAAGATCTCTGGACTGTGTGGATAGGCTAAACAGAATATATTGAATCCTGGATAATTTTTTCAGCCAAATATGACCTAAAATAAAATAATTGTCATTTACATTAGGTTAATTCCACCGAACCAGGTGTGGGTAAGTTTTCTACCATCCAAAGGTAGAAGAAAATTAAATAAATACAAGTCAAATACCATTATAGGACAAAACTTTGAAGATTTAGCAGAAAGGGATTAATTTGGATCTTTTGTAATGGATAGAGAAAGTAAGTAGGTTGGGAAATGAAGAGTAGGATTGGGAACAAAAAAAAAAAACATGAACTCCAGGAATATTTGGGTTCAAACAGATTCTACACAGGAATGGATCCAAGTTTAATACAAGAATTGGAGAAGACAGCTCTGTCCAATACTATTTGTAATGGTAAAGTTCTCCAAAGAAAACACCATTGGCCTTGACTTTCGAGGTGGGGTTAGAGGGACAGCACCAATAGAAGAGCTCTGGGTCCAAAATTGATTAAAAGATTTAGATTAAAAAATCATCTATGTAAAATGAAAAAGAGACAAAGGGGGAGCTAAGGATAGCAAGGTATCTGATGGGATATCCCCCCAAATGGTTGGCCTGAAATTACTTGTAGACTGGACACACTACGGTAGGGTACTCATGTTTTCCTGAACCTTTTGTATTTCAGAAGAGCAAGCCATTTTATTTCGGTCTGCCAGGCCTCAGACAGATCATCAGGGGTAAGAAGGGATTTCACAGGTAGACCCAAACACCATCCAGGCTGTGTTAAAAGATAAAGCTCTCTGATAAAGTGGAGGGAGTCATTTTTGGATTGGGGGCCTGCGATTACACAGTGAAAATGGTGGGATCTGGCACCATCTTGGAGCTTCCCTGAGTGTCTGTAGATCAGGATGGGTACCTGTGCAGACTGGTAGAAGGTGACTCCATGAAGTACACATTTTTGATAGCTAAAACTTCCCTATTATTTAAGGAGCCACATGAGGTAATATAGTGTATATGTGGGATAGTGCGCATGGTTGCAGTGCTAGTAAATGGAAACCAGGAGCCCAGATGAGATGTATCCTCATGCTTAAATCTCAGGTGCCACCCCCCCCCCCCCTGAATATTTGGGGCAAATAAGCTAAACACATTCCAGGTGTATCAAAACAAACGGTTTTTAAAGATTTACAACTAATTGTCTTTCTGAAGTTGCTACAGTGTCAGAAGAAATGGCTTGCTCCTGCCAGATGATGCTGGTTTGGGCCTTTGCTCCTTGTGTGGAAGCAGTGATCTCTGGGCATCCAACATGCTCCCTACTCAACCAGAGCTACAATCTTCAATTAGCAAAACTCCTGTTCCCCATTGATTAGAGGGCTCTGGCTTTAACTGTACTGGGCTGCATGTCCGACCTCTGCAGAAAGACAACCACTTTCATAATTTCGATCAATAAGTATATGTTGACAAAGGACAGGCTTCTATCTATTCAGACTGTGGTTACTTTCTGAAAGAAAAATTAACTGTAGCACTGAAAATATCTTTTGTTTTTGCGCACTTTAAATATATCTGCTAATTTAAAGTGTATGGAAAATTAACTTATTAAACAGAGACACAAATAACAATATTAACCTAACAAGAATTTTATTGGTTCTGTACCCAGACAAAACATTCCTTGCTATCATTGTGCTATAAAGAGACCCTGTCTTTTTGCCCATGTGGGACTCTATTCTTGGCATGAGTATTGCGCAATCTTATTACTGGGATTGTGGAAAGGTTGGGGCACCTTTGAGAAAAATCAGGGCAGGAACTGTGGTCATGGTAGGTTACAACAAAGAATGGAAGTTGACATGAGCAAGCCTGCATACACACAGACAATAATTGTCGTTGGAAAGGATACATACAGCACCGTTCTGCTCTATGGAGAGGGGAGGGGGAGAACGATGGAGCGGCACCCCGCTGCGCTCTCTCCCCCTTCACTTCCATTAAGATCGTTCTTCGTCCATCGTCCGTGGATCCGCCAGGATGGTCATTCGGACAATGGATGAAGGGCGCTGTACTCACGCTGGATTCTTGTCTGATATCGACCATGAGCCGATTATCAGACGAGAACAATTGCAAGTGTGTACGTAGCCAAGTGTATAAGTAAGTGTATTGTTGGCCAGTGGTAAATATTAACTTAATATTGGTGGTACCTCTCCTCTGCCCTAAATGAGCAAATGGAAAGATTCTCTGTAAACTGACTCAGCTGTTAGAAAAGTCGGGGGCTACCATTGTTGTTGTCACCTTCAATAATTTTGAGTCTCTTACCTAGAAAAAGAATAAAAATCATAAACACTGACATTTTTGGAATAAATTGATTAATGGAATATTTTATATCTCCCACTGGTTGACTAAATGTGCAAAAATGTGTTTTTTGCTTGTGTAATCATACATGGTGAATCCAGAAATGACACAGCTCAAGGGTCCTACTGTAAGAGGCAGCTACTATGCGCTCCTCTTGTAGCCCCCGGCTGCCTTGCCACGGGGCAGGGCAAGTATAGTTTGAATTCGATTTGGCTGCAGGGGATTATTTATTTAGTATGTTTCCTCCTATCCAACAGCACCAGGTGGCGCAATATGATTGGGCACACTGCCCACTGACACCCTGTTATTAACACCGTTGCCCGTTATAGCCTCTGTGTTACAGTGTGTTGCTTGTGTTGGATTACCATTTTGACCTCTGTTGTCTTCCCCTGTGTCTTGTCAGCTCAGACTTATTACCAGCAGCATCCCGGTCTGATTATTGACATTGTATGAACTCTGCCTGCCCTGACTTCGGATTGTCCCTGACTACGCCTTCTGCCTCATCCTTTTGTACCTCGCTTATCTGATTGATCTATTGTGCTTGACCTCGGCCTGTACCTGGATTATGAAATAAAGTCTGTTGATGTGTTCCCTGGAGTTGGTTGGGATTTGTGTGCCCAGGCGCATTACAGGTATGTGAGCTTTTCTCACGCAGTCTTGATGCTAGGAGTTCTGAAGCGTTCTTCGATAGTCCCAAATCATGTGCCAAATCACTCAACTCATGCTGATCAAATCCCTTATGAACAGAGTCCTCTTCAATTTCAAACTCTTCATCATTGTTGTCACCTTGTTCATCACCATAATCATGCTCTTCAATAGAAGGTAGTGTAATGAAAGCCGGCACTGGGATTTCATCTGAATGAGCCACTGGGCGTTTAGCCGATGGTAGACTAGGATACTCTGTTACATTTAATTTTCTTGTTATATCCAGAAGTTTTCACTTTACAAAAGTAACAGTCACTGAAATGATCTCCTGGCTCTCACCAAACTATAGGTATACCAAATGGCATCTTATTATGCGTTCCCTTTGGCCACATCCGTAATTCCTCAACACACTGTTTGCACACTTTATCAGGGGCCCAAGACTTATCTTGATCACCAAGTTTAACTTAAATATGCCAAATAGGGTTGCTCTACAAATGTGATAATGTTCACCCTTTGACTGGGAATAGTGAAACTGCCACAGATATAACAAAATGAATCAGGGTGGTTTAGGCACTTATGACGAGAAACAGCAGAGCCAGACATGATCTGAAAGAAAAGAAATACGTGTGTAAATAGAAAAATTAATTTTGCTTATTCACTACGTAGAGCAGCACACAACCTATGACCACACTGTCTTGCGTGTAAATTAATAGCCTATACAAATTCACACTACAGTAATCGCAATAATATAAGCGGTAGAGAAAAAAACTGATGTGATAGAAGAAAACAAATTGCATTTTCAGATTTAGCATATCTATTTTAGTGTAAATAAGCTTAAAAATTGAAGTCAACAAAAAATTTGTTTAAAATTGTTCCCCAGTGTTATTGTAGAGTAGAGATATGACTTGATCAGTCTGCTGCTATATCTTTATTGCCCAGTCAGAAGGATTGGGGTGGTAAGGTAACATCACTGTAGGTGGTTTCATCCACATGCCTTGGTTGTGTGATGTGACTGTGTAAATCTCATGGCAAGAAGCACACAGAACAGCTCCCCTCAATATTTGACATCTTTGTATCTATTTGATTGTTAGGAGTTGAGCTTTAAGTAACTTATCCACTCAACATAGGCCATAGTTATGTATCTACACCTCACTAAAAATGCCCAGTTGGTAACACAGGTTAGGCATCCTTTTATACAAATGTGTCTATTATAAACAAAATGCATAATGCAGTCATAATTATACCAGTACTGACAGCTGCAAAAGTACTGACATATAAACAAAACATAAATTTTAAATCCACATAAGAAAGCTTTGTTTTGCGGTAATGATTATGATTTATTACTGGATCAAATTTTATATACATCTATAGACACAAAGATACAAAGTATTCCTGATAAGCAGCATGTCCTTTGAACTTGGTTTTAAATACTGTATATGCAGTAGGAACTTACATAGGTGATGTATATTGTAAATTAATGGTTAGCTAGAACTCATCTGAAGCATATCTGCAAAACAATGTACACATTGGGATACACACACAATTGAAAAAAACAGAATGCAAAAACAGCCCATTGATTGTGTACTTTAGAACTTATATTTAAATCATACAATGAGGTATTGTAAAACACTCATTGTTGATTTGTGGGAGTGAGATGACCATATGTTGTTGTAAGACAAGCTATAAACTTGATATAAATACCAAGAAGTTAAACATCCTGGAACTGAGAAGTAGCAGTACCAAACCGATGAATTCAGTCCCAGTGTACTGCCTGATGGACAATAGAACTGCATGAACTAGTTAAAGAAAACTAAGAAAACTATTGAACTAAATATCGTATGGAGAATCTAACAAGAGGTCTTACTTTTGTTCATTTCAGTCGCCAAATCCTCCTTTTAAATTGTTTCTGCAATGTTACCAACACACCGTGGAAAATCCTGCACACTGGTAACTTTTTTCTACTAGGGGAGGGGTATAGTTAAATTATATATAGAATAGAAAGTCATACATATTGGTAAATGAACCCCTATAAATATGACTGATTTGTAGAGATGAATTTACTAAAGAAGTAGAAACTGATTAGTCTGCTCTCTTACACTCTGTTCCCTAGTAAATACAATGTTTACTTTGAATTTTCAGTTACGTGCAAGGGAAATTTTAAAATAGGATTTTGCTTGCATGAAATTGGAAGAAAATTGAATACATCTTTACACAGTTAACCAAAGTCTAGCTTACTGTTTATTTTATCAGTCCAATGTTTACCTGTCTACAGGTATAGAATTCTTACTATAGAAATCCAATTTCCAAAAATGCAGCAATTGTTACTTTTCTGTTACTTTACAAAATTTAAAACATAATTACCCAGCATTTTTTACTGCAAATAATTGTGTCAAGCTTTGCCAAAATTTGAAAGGAAAGCCAACCGCTTTAGCTGCAGTGAAATGTAGGACACTAATCACTGGAAATTGAAGGAAACAGAGGTATACCTAACCAAACAATCTACAATTTAAAATAAAAAAATCACAGGAAGTATCTAATTATTTTCTAGTATATGTATGTGTGTTGATGTACTATATATGCTTTTTACTTTTACATAAAAAAAAAACAGGAAACATTCTCGAGTATAAACCTAGGAAACTAAAGTGCAGCCACCACTGCTAACTTACAAAAGAGTATTTAATAGAAGTAGCTATAAAATTAATGTGAATAAATACATCCATGTTATGTTATTTTAAAGGAATTTATTTAAAAGGGAAAAGTAGAGATTGCTCAGACAGGTTTCATTTTCTCCCCCAGTTTACAGATAATGCATTTTGTACTATTGAGTTGGTTATATTGGGTGATTGGCTTTTACAATATCTTTTATGCATGGTTGTTGGCCACCGTGCCACTGTGTCCTCATGTAAAGTTTGTTACAAACAACCTCTCTTTGCCAGCTCTGATCTAAAACCAGAGACAAATGCAGTTCCAGAAAATACCAAGAGGTGTTACTTGAATATAAATGGAGATCCATTTTCTAATAACATTTTGAAAGCAAAAAAATCTTTGTTTATACATAGTATATAAGTATGTGTGTAGGAGTGTGAATATGGCTACTCTATGTGTGGAGGTGTATGTTTTTTGGTGGTATATGTATGTGTGTAGTTGTATGTACATGGATATGAGTGTGGGTATGTATAGTGGCAAACATGTGTAAAAATGTTTGTGTTCCTCATGTGACATGTGTTCCTCCTATAGACACTTTACTCTTGCACGGTGCATGTTATATCCTCCCAAACTCTCTGTTTTTTAGAACTGCACTCCATACATTATAGAATCCTAACCCCCTGCAATCTGTACGCTACACACTCCTGACCCCTGCACTCTAACAGTATGTTACACACTCTACATTATATAATACCAACTACTGCACTCTGTACACTGGGGTATACGTTAGTTTTACCACTGCCTGCTGCATACATAACCGTGTCACATTTACATACTCATTAAAGAATATTTTGCTGGCACAAGTTCTGTGGCATGTGTGTGCAGTCTACATATAAATGAGGCTCTCTTTTAGTTTAAAGCGTACCTAAACTCACAATTTATGCATTTATAATTTATATATATGTGTGTTTGGTTTCTTTTTTAGTGCAACATCCTTTTTTTTTAAAAAAAACCCTAATTCTTGTTCGAGAATGAATGGGAGCGCAAAGCCCCCTGGGATACCTATGTCATGCATCCTTGGAGGCTCTTGGGGGCTCCTTCTGCGCATGTCTGAACATCTCGGGCATGTGCAAAAGGAGCCTTTTCGTGAAAAGGAAAAAAAAAAACAATCTCACGCATGCGCAGTGAGATCGTCAATTTTTCCCCCAACCTATGTCACCTGATCCCCTGCCTGAGTCGGGTGACGTAGATAGAAGAACCAGGAAAAAAATGGAAGATGGCGGCTCCCAGAGCTCTGGCACCAACACAGATGCCGGGACGACGCGGGACCCAATGGAAGAGACCTCCGGACCAATCAATAGCCCTGCGGGATTAAAGGAAAGTGTATTTTTTTTGTTTTGGGGGACGTTTGAGTTTAGTTCCTCTTTAACTATTTCCCTCCACTGTAGGACACAACTTGACTTCACCACAAACTTTATATCTGTTGGATATAACAAGCTAAGATTGGTTTTATATCACAATCATTTTGTACGACAATATTTTTATATGACAATATAATCAAACAATTTTATGATTGTCTGATTTTTTTATGTAAACCACTATCTACTTACAATCAATTATTGTTGAAGCTATAACTCAACACTCAAAACTAAATTTCATTTGCCAGCACAGTTGCAAAACCCAGTCTTGAACAATCCAAGTCATGCTCCTTTGGCTTGTCTAAAGTGTGTTTGGCAAAAATAACTGTCTGTACCATTCATCATCCCACATTTCATGCCTTCCACTGCCATTCCCTACATATGGGCTTTCATTATGCTGCAAGGATTATGGATATCATGTTTGTGAAATGGACCACAAAAAAAATGGCAGTGGGGCAAGTGTGATAAAAGCATATTCTATACCAAGGAAATATGAAAGTCTTGCACTAGCTGTCCATAAAACAGTTTTTATTTTTATTTCAATCATCTATAACATTAAACAGGGTGTGGCCATATCCTTGGTAATGCACATGAGTGGCATTTGAAAGGATTGTGTGATTGTACTGTCTGATGGCTATTTTATGGATTATGTCACTACAAATAATGTACAAGTTTATAGAAAACTAGTGCAATACTTTTGTGATTTGCTTAATATGAAATATTTCGGAAATTATGTTTTTTTGTTTCTGAGCACCATGGAGAGACAGAAAGTCAGGCAGAAATCCTTGTAAATTGCATCAATGTCTAACTACATTTGTTGTGTACTTGGCTAAAGAATAAAATAAAACTCAAATAACAATTAAACACTTCTAAAATGTACATTGTGTCATATCATAGTGTCATATTGATAACAAAATTTGGTACCATTTCTTCATATCTTGCATGTGTAGAAATCATAACAATTCCACCCCTTGGTATGGGTATTGTTCCTGTAAAAGAGCATTCCAATTTACATTGTGCACACTTTTATTATTACTTTATTGTCACAATGTTATCTTACCTGTTTAAGTAATGTGCTATAATGAGGTTAAGCATAATATATTTTATTGTTTTATAACATTCAATGGATTTTACAAAGTAACATTGAAATTGACACTATGGGCCTGATTTATTAAAGCTCTCCAAGGTTGAAGATGATAAACTCTCATCAGTGAAGTTGGGTGATCCAGCTAACCTTGAATAGATTTTTGTATGATTGACATAATGATTTGTTAGGACTAGTGATAAGATGAATAATCCTGCTTTGCAAGTATCTGTATTTGTTTTTACATGAATGAGTGTTGCACCCTACAATGAATCTTGTTCTGTATACTGGGTGTAGTTATCAGTATATGTTCCTATTATCATATTTACCCATTAATGAGGAGAGGTTATAGTCCCATTATGGATGATTTAGGCTATATCAACCACAATGACTACAATATGACTAGAACCCCTTTCTGTTAAGGGGTATATATGATATTTTTAACAGCATTTGTACAAATAGTAACTTTTGTATGTATAGCTCTTGTAAAGTTTGTATTTCTAATATATATTTGTTTAAAATGCCTATAAACCCCTAATTTTATTCTCTGGACCAGAGAAAAACACCAGTTTTTGATACCCAATGTCCAAGTAACCTAGGGGTGGGCAGAACTTCAAACTAAATAGTTTATGTTCCTAAAGTGCAGAAATAGACACTGTATTGTGCCACTGTTAAGCTAGATGCTAATTTTTTGGTACATATATGCTCTGCACAATACTACTTCTTTTCTTCTGTTTGGCGTGTGAGTACTTCTTTATATGGGTTCTTCCTATGTATAAATGTCAACTGATGATACTATTGGCCTCAAAATAGCCCCTGCCTTGAATCACATCAATAATACCATATCTTGTCAGTTCTCAATAGTCTATGTATGTCTCAATCTCCCCTGAGGAAGTCAATATGGCAAAACGTGTCTGGAATTAGGACTTAAGGACTCCACCCAAATAGGGTATACATCAAAGATCCAGTTTGGTCCTAGGACCTACCAGGATCCATCTTCTTTCTTCCTTTCTACTACAGCAATTTATGTCTAGGTTCTATAGGATTGAAAGAAACCTCACCTCTTTGCATGCTTTAAATGCAGTAGGAAGAGGTTACAGTAATTTTAAATATTGTCACACTACTATACATATCTCTATTTTTGGTATACCATCCTGTATTATGTGTAATGTGTATTGAATACAAGCAGCAAAAAGACCCCTTTCAGTTCTTTTTTTTAGTGTTATGCAAATCTAGGGGTTTGCTGCTATATACTGGTTTTAATCAATGTATACCATAAACTACAACCCCCCCCCCCCCCCCCCCCCACCATCCCCCCCCCCCCCTACCACCACCATATTATCAACAGATTATTTAATAACCAACCATAGTGTTGCTGTTCATCTGTTCATTTCTGAGCAAATCTATTGTTCAAAGATAACTGTGGTTAGCCATTTTTTAGTATATAGCATTTAGTTGCTGTTTACTGTGTACATTAACTGGCACGTAGCATACAAATCATATGTGGTAAGGCCCTGTCCAATAGTTGTACAATGCCACCCACTATTGTGAATGTTTTTGTGTGTACATTAAGCACTGTTTTGCACCCTCCATCACCCCCTGGAACACTGATCCAAACACTGACTGACACCTAAATTCAAGTTATCTGATGTGCATGTATAGCTCTCAGCATCTTTTCAGCCCATTAACTTAAGTTCTTATTTGTACCAGCACACTTTAAAAACTGAAGAGTGATTGCACCTTCTAGCAACACGAGGGGATGGCACAGTATGTGAAGATGAGGATGATCCACTTGATGTGTCCATGAATCCAATACCCGGTTTGTGACTCTAAGTGAAGATAGGTTTTTAGAAAAAGAATTAGGAATTGGAGACAATTAACTAGTCAAATATACATTTACTGGGTGTGTAGTTAAGGACAAAGCTAAAGTACAAAAAGATTGATGGTTGTAATGAGGAACTGTTCCTTTACAACTGCAAACAGGAAGAAATAATAAAGAAAAAGGCAGTCCTTAATGCAAACGCAACAGTTGTCCTGCTCATGCAATTACTTTACTCAAACTTTGTAGTTACTAAACTTAATCCAACACAGCACAATCCAGCAAAGTCTTCATCCAACAGCAAGTGTGATTCCTGAAAAAAAGGTCATATTTGTAGGAACACAGCTTCAAACCATCCCTATAGAGTGGTCTCTACTTCTGTGCTGTATTGGGTTTACGTGACACTGTAGCCAACTTCTGCACCTGGTGTGTACATCATTATTTCAAAACCAAAATGACAAATAAGAGAACAAGGAAGTTTACAGTAATACACGCTCAAAACAGGTGGACAACACTGGTAACACTTTAAATGCAAACAATAATAAACAGGAATAAAGGAATTACCCCTGTCATAATTTACCTCCCTTCATGCAGTATGTATAAACACTGCACATTACTACTTTTCTTGTTCTATATGCGGTGTGTCTGCTTATGCTTTTATTCTGAATGTACTGAACAGGATTGCAGGGGTTGGTCCCGAATGGCAAATAAATTCCCTTTGCTTCAGTTTGTGGTCTCCCGGAGGCTGATCTGGAGATGCGAGCAGGGGAATGAAGTAGGGCGGGGACATCCCCACCGCATCACCCGGCAAGATGTGTGACATCTTCCGGGTGATGCGGTGGAGTGATGGATTCTGGGGGCGGGAAATTTAAAAGCAGATTACTATGTAAATACTATGTATTTTTAAAGTAAAAACACATCAAAACATATAATAAAAGTATAAATACACATTGTAGTGCACCAAGCATCATTGCCCAGTGCCCTGATTTACATTTTGCACGCTATTAGCCCTGACCTTGATCTAACCTTTTATTGACTTTTTAATCCCTTCCTGAATTGAAGTAAATTTTTTTACTTTTTTTAGTAAATCTAAAATCTGCATATAATTTATATTATTATTTATCAATAATATTGCACCCTTGTTTGGAAAATTTCAGAAGGAAATTTTTGATAAATTCGGACATATTTCTGTAAGTTACAGGTCTACAATTTAAAAAAAAAAAATTTCATGAAAACCTGTAACGCTTTTGGTACAGAAATCTAGACATCAGTGTAACGCCCAGGTGGTTAATGTCCATTTTGCTATTAAGAAGTCAATATCAATGTTAATGCTATGGTATTTTATTTGTGGCCATATTGTTTCATTTCAATATTATGTCTATTTTATTCAGTCAATATTATTTCCACCTTTAAATGTTTGTCCTGCATACATATTTCAATTAAGGACTCCTATGTGCACTTGCTTTGGAAAATACATTCCCAATATAGGATCTTCAATAGTGTTTGCAATGGTGATCCCCATATCTTCAAATGCTTGTAATCTGGTGGCCTGAGATTTTCGAGATATTTTGGAACTATTATCTATGTGTCCTCTGTGCTTGTACACAGTTGTAAGGCTGCAGGATATGACATGCAGAATTCCCACACACAGATATCACACTGTGCCCATGATGTTGTTACACATGCCCAAAGAGTGGATATATTTTCCAAAGTATTTTTTTATATAGAAGCCACAGCACAGCTATAGAATGGGGGAGGGACAGCCTGTGTCCCCCATCTCATTCTAGCTGGGCTGTTCTCACTGTCCATCTCTGATCGGCAGCTGGAATCCTCTGCACGGATGACAGCTGAGAATGGAGCGTCCTCTATTGTTTTTTCAATGGATTAGAGCTGCAGATGAGAGCTGGGTAGAGGTCCACACAACTTAAGTTGGCTGTTGACAACTATGTACATGCACATATTTCGATGTGTGTATATATGGTTTGTAAAAATCTTCATGATTCTACCCCATTAGGCTCAATCAGAGGTAGATCATTTGAAGAGCACTAATTAGCCTCCTCGGTATCACGCAAGGATGGAAATTATCTTTCTTTGTTCGGAGGACAGTGGAAGCCTTCTGGTGGAATGTCCTCTGGCTAGCTAAGACCACAGTCCTGATTTTGGTGAAGGAACGTCATTCTACTGTGTCACATAGATATTCCCATGTTTTGTATTTCTCCACTTTTTGGTTTGTTGTTTTATTTTTTCCCGTGTCAACAAAATAAATCCACATGTGCTGCATTATCTGACTTAATGCAAGGGTGCTTACATTTTGCCCCTAGATTGTATGTATGTCTGGCACCTACTAATGCTTCACTAAAACTGGATAAACAAAGTTTACATCTAGGAGCACAATTATTGTTTTTACAATGGTTTAACTAGGATTAAGCTTAGTGGGATGGCAACCAGAAGCTTCTTAGTAATGGTAATAGTATACCCACATATATCTACACACAATCTTAACAGTTTACAATTGCAACCAAACTATGTCAATTTGCAACAGAAAATATATCAATCAGTGATCTTTTTTTTTTTTTGTTTTTTAAAGGTGTTTGGTTGTTGTCAAAATAACTTACATTCTGTTTCTCTTTTTCTTTAAACAATGATTCTGCACCGGGATGACCAGCAGCTGGCAGACAGGTTCTGGACCCCAGCAGGTACGTTGCCAACTGTGGCCCAAATTCAACATACTTGGAATGACCTAAGGGGGAGGAGGGCCGATTTGGTACATAACGTGGGGGACCGCATCCTGTCTGGTAAATTTTGCTTTTTGTATTCTCCTCTTGTTAAGGAGTGGTGTTTTAGAATGTTTGTTGTTTGTGTAAAGTAGTATTGTTTAGCCTAGAACTGTTTGTTTTTCACTTTCTGTATTTTACTACCCTTAATAATTTTGGATATTTGTGTTTGTTATTACAGCCAACTCTCCATCACGCTGGCAGCTGCTGATTCTACAGTGGCCACACAGGCAACTGGCCATCCCCCAGAATGTGGAGGAGGAAGAGACATCCCCTGGGGAGGAGGAGCCCGTCAGGGAAGAGGAGACAGCTGAGGAGGAGGTGCCAGTTCTGGGGGAGGAGGAGCCCGCTGCCCAACAGCAGTAGCCAGTGTCCTCTAATGAAGGAGAGGAGGCGGCCGAGGAAATTGCCTGTAAGCTAACCTTAAAATCAACTTTTGTAACAAATGTTGCAATTCATCACATTCTCACACTACTTTCACCATACAAATACAAAGAAAGATCTAGCAGGATTTCATGTAGCTTCCAGTCATTAATCATGCATCAAATGAAGGTTCTTTCTAGGTTGTTGGCTAGCATTAAGAAAAATAGAGTTGTTTAGTTGTCCATAGTTTTACTGACAAATGTTTGCTCAGAATTTTTGGACATAGGCAAAATGTATCAGTTAGAAGTTCTGCATTAATCTATTCACCCTAACTTACCTTCCAAATCTACTTTAGTCCTGCCCACCCACGTTTACTTATGGTGTTCATTATTTATCTACAGCTACTGGAGCGCCCTTGCCAGCACCTCCTCCACAGGACACAAGTTCCTCATCTGTATGTAAGTATTTCTTTATTTTAGATATTGTGAACATTCCTTTGAAACCTTGAATATAAAGTATGAGATACTTTGTTAGGCCTAGCTCCATCAAGTATCATTAGGAGTGTATGACTAGCTTCATGTCCAGGCAGCTTTTAACAGAAGACAAAGGTTACCTGTCACTTAAGGTGCGTACACACTTCCAATTTTTATCGTTCCAATCGAACGACGAACGATCGATTGGGCAAAAAATCGTTCGTAAAAAAGTAACCAACGACACCGACGAACGAGGAAAGTTGTTGGAAACGAACGACCGGACCGGCGGATCGGATTGGGCGACGATCGTTGAACATCGTTCGTGTGTACGGTCGTTCGTTGATCGTCCATGTTCAGAGCATGCGTAATGAACGAACGTCCGTTCACTTTCCTGTCGTGCACATAGTTCCTCTATCGCTTAAACGATCGTATCTATTGTGTGTACAATATCTACGAACGATCGTGTCGTTACCTCTATGTGCAGGATCGGTGCTATACGATCGTTCGTATATATCGTGCAGGAACGTTCGTCGTTCGTTTTCCGACGATAATAATTGGAAGTGTGTACGTAGCTTTAGCCATGTTTGTCCCTTGGGAAAACCCACACCCTTCATTGCCAACAAACTGCATCATTATAGTTCCATAGCCATAATTAGCTTGGCCCCACGAATAACCTTTCTTTCCTGTTTGGCAAGGTGTAAACAGCAAAACAGTCAGATGAGATGACATAACTTGAATTCTTTAGCACTGTGCAATTTAAGAACTAGCTGCATATTATACTGTTACATTTGGTCAGTACTTATCTCTTTTATTTTTTTGGTCCCCTTCCACAAACACAGCCAGTTTCACATCGATGGAGGCAGCCAGCCCTCCTGAGTGTTGTTGGTGTGTGTGTGTGTGTGTATATATATTTTATATTATATATACACACTGTATATTTTAGGAAGGGGTTCCTTTCAAACCTCCTCGGCCTTAATTTGTGGACTAAGCCAGCCTACAGTTTCCAGGGTTTTTAGGAAGGTCATCAATGCCATTGTAGACCTTGTCCCACTATATATTCACTTCCCTCAAACAGCTCAGGAGTGGAGGAAGGTAAAGGTGGATTTATTCAGGCGAGCGGGATTTCCTAATGTTTTGGGGGCCATCGATGGCGCCCATGTGGCAATTCAGGACCCTAAACTGCAGGAAATCGCCTTTCACAACCAGAAACGATATCATTCGCTGAATGTACAAATAGTCTGTGATGCCAACAGGAGAATCATGAGTGCACGCACAGGTTTCCCATGGTCATGCCATGATGCCTATATCCTGCGTCAGACAGCCCTCTACCGGAAATTCATGTCTGGAGAAATGCCTGAGGGCTGGTTAATAGTTAATGTATAATGTCAGCACTGTGTAGAGGATGTGATGTAAAAAGATACATTATAAAAGGATACATAAAAAAGATACATTGTAAAAAGATACATAACACTATTACATACCCCTGTACTTCACATAAAGATTAAAGAGCACCTGTCACATCAATATTAGGCTAAGCTAGGTACACACTTCCAATAATTATTATTAGAAAATGAACGATTATGACCGATCAACGATTATGCACGATTATACTTGAACGATCATATTGTGCACAATTCTGTGCATGCTATAACAATATGATCGTTCATATATATTCCACCAACAGTGTCCACACACTAGATACAATCGTTTGAACGATGCAAGGAGGGACATGTAAAGGAGAAAGTGTACCGCAGAAACATGTACGATCACTGAACGACCGTACACGATAGATAGTGAAAGATTGTGGCGGTCGTTCATTTCCAACGACAATCCTTGTTCGTCGGCGTCCTTATCACTTTTTTTTGGCCAATCGGTTGTTCATCGGTCGTTCGTCGGTCGTTTCTAACAATAATTATTAGACGTGTGTATGCAGCTTTAGTCTACACGGACTGTTTCCCCAGCGTTTAACCTGAGGCTTTTTAAAGCCCATGTTTAAAGTCCCCATGCATTCCCATGGGCTAATCTGCACCAGGACGTTTCCTTCAGGCACGTTTTTGAGCGTTATCTTAAACGTTGCTTGCAACATTTAAAAAATTAAAACGCTGGATAAACATGGGAAATTGCTTCCATTGAACTCAATGGAGGCTTTTTCAAGCGTTTTTAAGCTTTTATGAAAGCTTCCATTGAAAACAATGGGGGCTTTTATAAACGTTTTTAGCAGGACTTTGGAATCTGGAAGCCCCCTTTAATAAGGAGACTCCCAGATCTCCACCGCGACATTATGATTCATAATGTCATTGTCGGATAACCTGTAAAAAATAAAAAAGAACAAGTTAAAATAAAAACACATACAAATAAATTAATTTAAGATTAATTTTTATTTTTTTTTGTAACTTTTTTTTTCCCCGAATTTTTGCTGTCGAATCCTGTGTTTTTCGGGTCAGGTCTATCCGAATTCGAACAGTCATATTCGCGTCGAATATAGGAACAACCCGAATTCGAACATCAACACTACTCATGATTGTTAGTTTCATCTGTTGCTGCAATGTTGTTGTGCCTGGTTTGTAATGCCTTTTTCTGTTGTTTAGCAATTCTTCAGCAATGTTTTGTCATTTTTTTCCACAAGTATTGAGTACAAATGTCTGCATGGTTTCCACTCAAAAGTGCTACTTGAACCCCCTCATTGCCTTTGTCACATATTGGTATTTGAATGTATTATGTACATATTCCTTTTCTGAATAAATTGTCATAGTTTTTATTTTTTTTTGTTTTGTTTTTTTTAATAGTCTGACATTTGCACCCATGTTGATTTGCCACCACACAACTCCTCTGTTTATTTGTGGTAGTGTTATAGGTTTGTTGTCATTGTGCTGTGCTGCCTGATCTTAGCCCTATTGTATACAGCACACTTCCAATTGCTGTGGAAACTGGTTGTCAATTAGTTGTCCAGCTGAGTTGCATACTCATTATAACACACCTGATGGTGATGGAAGGAGGTCCATGTTGCTTGTAGCCGAGCCCATGACATCAGAAATCATATAGGCAATCTGTCCAAAAAGCCCTCTTTGCCTATTTCTTCCTATAATTTCTCTTTTCTATGTATATGTGCACACATCTAAATGCATATATACATGTTTTGCTTTATGCTTTGCACTTATGTCTATACAGCCATGAGTTCATATGAAGCAAAACAAGCAATAGACACAAAAAAATTAAAAAACTTACATGAATGAGTACAATGCAAAAGTGCGGTGCATTTTTCAAGTGATAAAACAGTTCACGTGCACATAGCGGGTCTCCCTTGGTGCACAACTATGAGCTACACGCTCCTGAAGTGTGGCGCACAACTATGCGCATCGAACAACAAGAGTTTTAACATGACAATTGAGCTGTTTTTGGCCTAACAATTCAGAGAAAGGAAAAGCTTAAAAACAATCACAATTGACTTTTTAACCACCCTAGCGATAAACCCGACCTTGGTTCGGGTTAAAAAAAATTACAATTATCGATAAACCCAAACTTTTCTCACTGTATGAAAATACAGTGAGAAAAGTTAAAAACAGTGTAACGCTTTTGGAACAGAAATCTAGACATCAGTGTAACGCCCAGGTGGTTAAACAAAAAAAACATTTTTACAAACAACTTTATTCAAAAGAAACATTTGCTAAAAGGTCACATTAAAATCTAAAAACACATAAAAACAAAAAGCACACACTACTAAATTTACATGACAAAAAAAACTAAAAAGAACAAACAAAACACATGTAAACCCACACTTCCATAAAAAGCCAAAATAGTTCAAAAATATTGCATTCAAAAAATACTTACCAAACCAATATACAACTTTGACCTGTCAAGCGTGGAAAACTGGATTAGAAAATATTTTTACAGGACAAACATTTCAAAGCGGTAATAAAGGCACAATTTTGCAATCAAACAATATGGCCACAAACACAATAACATAGCATTAACATTACCTTCAAAATTGCAAAATGGACATTGAAACATTAAAAGTTAAAAAAAAAAGCAGCTATTGTGCTAAGGGTCAAGCAAAGCATCAAATGCAGCAACATAGATTAATTAGGACAACACACAAAACAACAGCCCCTCCTGCCCAAACAAAAAGAAAAAGCAAGTTAAACAACACCCTTAGGCTGGGTCTACATGGACGTTTTGTAAAAAGGCATGTAAACGTTCCTACTGCGTTTATAAGCGTTTTTATGCACTTAGCGATTTACCAGCGTTTTAATTTTTTAAACGTTGCAAGCAACGTTTAAAATAAAGCTCAAAAACGTGCCTGAATGAAACGTCCTGGTGTAGATTAGCCCATTGGAATGCATGGGGACTTCAAACAAAGGCTTTAAAAGCCTCAGGTTAAACGCTGGGGAAACAGTCCGTGTAGACTAAGCCTTAGGCTTGGATCGCAAATAGAAATGCGCCAGCAAGCTTCCAGTTTTGCTTGGTGAATCAGCCTGTGTGACTGAGGCAGTACGCCAGCTCACTCTGGAAGTAGCTGTGCTCATCCCCACTGTAGAATGCCTTTGGCTCGGAGACATCTCCCATCTTTAGTTCTGGAAACATTGTAGAAGTAAATAATAAAGTGTACCAACCTAGGAAAATGATGTCTTTCCAGATTTACCACCTAATTTTATTTGGGCCTTGGAAGGACAGGAAATCAGTGTTTGCTGCAGTGAGTGTGGGAGGTACTAACCGCATTCAGGTAGCCTTAACATTCTAGTCTCATTCATGTCCAAATCCTAGGTTCAGCAAGTTCAGAAGTTACTCCAGAGAAATAAGGACTTTTTCCCAGATTTGCCTGGGGTTACTAAAGTATTTGACTGTAAGGAATGTAATTTCGCTGAGTCCTAAATTTAAGTTATTTTTGTGTTTTTGCTATATTTTGCAAATAATTGAGTTGTGTCGAAACTAGTTATATCCTCCTTATCAGTAGGTCAATATTTGCTCCATCCTCACTTTGAGGCTCCTTACCTTAAAACATTTTTCTCAGCGAAGTTCATAATTAAGTTTCTTGTTATTGACTAACTTCTAAAGCCTTTCACCTTGTTAAAAAGACCAGGACCGGGTAAGTGGAAATTTTCTTTTCTACCTCCGCCCTCCCCTGTGTCCCTGTAGATATCTAACGAACCTAAGCACTGTAGCAGTGTAGACTCCCTCATAGAAGGGCTGGGTCCTTAGTTAGGAACATTTGGGAAATCTTTTAATGAATTTGTGCACACTCGTGGCCTCTGTTTTAATTTATAGAGTATAAGAATTTTGTTGCATGATATAGAAGTGTAAGAAATATTGTATAAAAGTTTGTGTACTAATCTGGTTGCCAAGGTGAGGTTGGGTCAATCCTCACTGCTGTGGTTGCCTCTGGCAAGCAGTAACATGACCTAAGCTGCGTTTTGGTAAGCGGTCCTGGGAACAGGAGGTCAGTAAGCACTGCAGGTACCTGTTGAACTAACTGAACTAATCACTGTGTACAACCGTCTGATATTTATACTGTAATTTATACTGCAACTATAGGAAATTCCCAAGGTAAGGAGAATACCCCAGGGGAACCTAAAGACTCCTATAAGAAACATGTACAGAAACATATAAAAGTGCCCCAGAAACCTGACAACAGGGATGTCCCCTATAATGTTCCCAGGGAAAATTGTTGATTTTGTTACCCGTAGCGCAGGAGATTTTTACACTGGCCCCTTTACATCACACCTGAGAAATGGAACGGAGAACTTAAAATGTCCCGATCCATTCCCACTTGAGGGATCTTTCTCTAAATTTCATATCAGTTGTATATTGGGGATGTTCCTTTCAAATTGAGAAACATACTAACCTTGGCCATCCCAACACCTGAACAAACAACTGTAAATGATTATTCCCTCATAACTGAAGCACACTATAAAAGTTATGGGAAGAGTTAAACACTGAGTTTCACGGAGATAGGAAATCCATGGCCACTGCATTAGCATGCAAGCAAAAGCCAGGAGAAACTGTGTGTGAAATATGCTGAAAGGTTTAGGAAAGTGTGGAAGGAAGAAGCAGGTTTAGGATTAGGAGGAGATTTGAGTATAGTATTTACTTAGTCACTGAATAATGGAATGATTCCTGAACATGGGCGCACTGCCAAAATGATTATTGACAACTAGAGCACTTTAGATGCCACTAACATTTTTGCCCAGGGAAAGACAAAGAATGCTGCAGGATGTTTTGAGCTGCCTAAGCCGTCCAAGCCCCATGTACTCCACCACCACTAACTATGTTACAGATCTCTGACCAGGCTGATGAAAACCCAACAATCACATTAAAAGTAGGACAATTCCTGACAGATTTCATAGTAGACACAGGAGCGACTTGTTCTGTCCTCCGATCCTGGTCAGATCCATCTATACCTGGTGGGCCCTCCGTGGGAATAAACGGAGTCATCACCCCTATAAGACGCACACCTCATATTTCCATATGTACAGTACATGGAGAATACATTACACACCACTCATTCAAGGTATTACTTAGTTGTCCAGTTAACCTGTTAGGAAGAGACCTGATGGGATCTCTGGGAATGTCACTTGTTGTTGACCCAAGGGGAGGGATTAAAGTCAATACAACCTTGCAACTGCCCTTATTAGATTTTCCGGTTCCCGACAGCACATGGTCCACTGGACCATATGACGTGGGATTCCTGGACTGCACCCCATATACAGCACTTACAAAACCACATTCACTAATATACCAATAACAGTACCCTTTAACTAAAGGCAAGGAAGATTCCTTAGCACCCGTGATTCAATCTTTCTGCCAGCAAGGCATACTTAGGAGAACTTACTCGCCTTATAATACTCCAGTAAATCCTGTCAAAAAGCCTGATGGCTCATACTGCTTTACACAGGATCTCAGAGCCATCAATGAGCTGGTCATGTCAGATCTTACTACCATCCCTACAGCAGTACCGCCCGATAATGCGTTCTTTCTCAATACCATTATCACCTGAGACTCAGCCCCTTATGGCTTTTATTTTCCGTTTCAATTTCTTTATTAATTTTCATTTTAATCATACAAATAAACAAGCCAGCAAAAAATGAAACAAATCATAATTAAACAATATATTTTCTATATAACACAATCTTCAAGTTTGATTATATATGTCTATCCCTTACCTTTAGTATTTCTCAGTTCTCGATCTCTATCTTTTATTAAGATTATTATCTCAATACACAGCATACTCCTAATTAATTCATTTTCATAATATAGACTCCTTCCCCCTTCCCACCCCCCTCATATATTCTTCAGTGACAAAATTATCTACTGTAACCCTTTATCTATTAGAATACTCAAAACAAACATGTGACTAATTTATCAATAGGAGGTGAAAAAGTATGAATAACTTTTGCTCCATTACAACAAAATTATACAAACCCTACTTCTACTTGTGACATGTGAATCCTAATCTAAATCTTTTTTAAAATTGTGTATGTTATATAATATCCCCCCGTGATATATAGGGTGAGAGGAAGTAGCCTTTCATACTTCATCCTTTGAGCATTGTTAGTTCCCTATTGTTTCACTACACTGTGTATTTTTACTTTTTTTTTAAATATAATTTACTTTTCCTACTTTATCTTTACCACTCAGTTAAGCCTGACATATATACCCAAATACTCTTAACATATTACATACAATATCGACAACCACTAAAACACAAAGACTAAGGAAAGGTGGGGGACAGGAGGAAGGCCGACTAACACTCCTACATATGGAAAGGGAACATATGTTACAGCCTACATAGTTAATAATGTGACTATATGGTAAATATTGACTGATCCCAGCCATTATTCATATAATGCTCAATCCATGGTGACCATATTTTTTGAAATTTAGGAACCGAGGAAGTCAATATCGCTCTCATCTTTTCATTCACCAAAAACCAAGACATTTTATTTTTTCCTTGTTTCACATTTGGGGTTTTAGACCACCATGCTTTGGCCAAAACCATTTTAGCTGAAGTGAACAGATATGTTATCAATTTAAATTGAACATAAGTACAAAACGATGGTTTCAAACACAAAAGTACCTCTGCCGTTTTTTTAGGAAATGCGCGTCCATCAGAGTATAAGCTATTTGATAAACCCTCGTCCAAAATTTTCTTATTTTAGGGCACTCCCACCATATATGATAGAGAGTTCCTAGTTTATTACATCCTCTAAAACATTTACCCTCACAGGTCGGCTGGAATTTAGTAAGCCTAGATGGAACCATATACCATCTTAACATCAATTTATAGTTGGTTTCTACCGCTGAAGCATTAATGCTACTATGGGCCACTGCAGACCATATCTGATTCCAGTCTTCCTGTTGCAGTGACATACCCATATCTACCTCCCATTTAGGTATATAGGATGGCATGGCTATACTTGTCTGAACTAAAGTATTATACAAAGCTGATAAAACTCCTTTTACCTTCATGTTCCGTACCCACAATTTCTCAAACCATGTCATATTTATTCATTCCAACAGTTAATCTCAACCTAGTTTGTATAAAATGCCTGATCTGGAGATTCCTCCGGTGGAGCTTCATATTTTTCTCTAAACTCACTAAAAGATAAAATCCCTACAATATTAATGAAATGACAAATTCTATATAAGACCTTCTACCCACCAAGAAAAACGTCTCGGTTCCTCCAGACCAGGAGAAAACAACGGTTTCCCAATTATAGAACTTACTGGGCTATGGCCAGACATAAGGCCCCCCATATATCTAACAGAGTCCCATATTTTTAATCAGTGTCTCAGTATTGGATTGGGGATATGGCGCCGTTGTCCCTCTGGAATCCAGAGTAATGTATCTATTGAAATTGGCGCCACCAATGTTTTCTCAATGGAAACCCATTTAGGAATATTCTTTTGGGCTTAGCCTTATAGTATGAACTCAAATGCAGCACCGATAGGCCGCCCAGGTTCCTAGATTGATGTAAGGTATGTCTTGGAACTCGTGGGCGCTTTGCCCCCAAATATATTCTAACATTTTGCTTTGTAGCATTTTTATTACCTGGTTAGGCATGGCTAATGGAAGAACTCTCATGGGATATAGGAACTTTGGTAACCAAGACATCTTTATAGAAGCTATGCTGCCCAACCATGAAATTTGATAATGTTTCCATGTTTCTAATAAACTGATCAAATGTTTCACCAAATCAGGGATATTGACGCTATACAGGAGCTCATATGATGAAGGAATATACATACCCAGGTAGCTTTTTCTTTTTAACTCCCATTGAAAGGGAAAAGATTCTTTAGGCAGTTCTGTTGATAAATTAATATTAAGAGCCTTAGATTTTGAGTTATTTACCTGCAGCCCCGAGAAGGCCTGAAAGCCTTCCACTACCTTCATCAGGTTGGGCAAGGTTACCATGGGGTTCGCCAGACTAAGGAGAATATCATCCGCAAAAAGACAGAGTTTATGTTCTGCCCCATTTATCTCTATACCCTAAATGTCAACATTATTTCGGATAGCTATAGCTAGGGGTTCTACTGCCAGTGCAAAAAGCAATGGTGACAGTGGGCAACCCTGCCTGGTACCCCTGCCTATAGAAGAACATTCTGAACAGTAACCCATATATTGTATAAATGCCTCAGGGGAATCATACAATGAGAAAACCCATTTACAAAAGTTCTCTCCAAAGCCCCATTTGTTTAATAATGATATAAGATATGGCCATAACACTGAGTCAACCGCTTTACTTATATCCAAACTCAGTAAAAAAGCTGATGTCTTATTTTGTTTAGCTTGTTGAATTAAATGCAATCTCCCGCTTGTCGTCTGGGTATAAAGCCCGTTTGGTCAGCCGACATTAGGTCACCCAAACTATCTTCCAATCGGGATGCCAATGTTGTCGCCAATATCTTTGCATCCAGATTAAGAAGAGAAATCGGCCAAAAATTAGACCAATTCATTGCATCAGTAAAGGGATTTGGTAGCATACAGATGGCTGCTTCCAACATACTTGAGTCAAGGGCTTCCCCTTTCAAAATCCCATTAAATGTCCCCACCAAATAAGGTCCCAGTATTTGCTGGTATTTTTTATAATATACTGCCCTGAACCCATCAGGTCCTGGTCTCCTATTGGGTTTAAGATCCCCAATAGCTTTAATCACCTCCAACAAGGTGATAGGGGCTTCCAAAATTTCTATTAGCAGTAGTTTTTGGAAGATTTATAGACTGAAAGAATGTTTCTAAAGCTCTCTTATCAAAAGAATAAGGGGTTTGGTACAGTTTTTGTAGATGTTCATAAAATTCCTGCAATATATATATATTGGATTACTAGTGGGACCAATCCCCCTTACCCTCAGTCTATAGGTGTTTGGGTGTTTTTCTGAGTACCTCAGCCTATTTGCCAATATTGTATGCATTTTTTAATATATCTATGAAATGTAATATTTCACCATGTCAACGTTTTCTCAGCAATAGATGCTGTTAAAGATTCAATTGTGTACGGACTTCCTCCATTTGTCCTCTTATACCCTTATTTAATGATGTTTTGTATTGCATTCTCAGCTTTTCATGTTTAGGTTTTATTCCATTACTTTTGCCCTACGTTCCTTTTTAATCTGTGTGACTATCTGTATGGACCGTCCCCTTACCACCCTCTAATGCACCGGCCATAGCACAACCGGTGATGTCGAAGGTTGTTGATTTAACGAGAAAAACTCAACCAAAATCCCTTGTACTTTTTGGTCCACCTCAGGGTTACTGAGCAGAGAGTCACTAAGTGACCATCTAAACATATCAGGCTTAGGAAAAAGAGAAGACAATGTAACCCAAACTGCGTCATGGTCTGACCATAAGATTGCCAAAATATCACAAGACAAAACCAAGAGCAATGCTTTTTGATGTAAATAAATGATGGTTTATACGGGTAAACAGTTGATAGGGATGGGAAAAATATGTATACTCCATTTCATTCGGATGTAATTCCCTCCACATATCTGACAACATTTCAGATTTCACCAAGTCCAGCAATTTATTTGATATTATATTATCCCCAGATACAGCAGTATCCACAGATATTCTTCTCTTATCCATACTTGGTATTAGTGGAACATTGGTGTCACCACACATCATCAAATAACCTTGCACATTTTTATACACCAAAATCAGCAGATGATTCTCATTAGGAGCATAGTAAGACACCAATGTCACTTTAGCATCATTTAATGTTCCAACCAATAACAAGTATCGACCATCTTCATCCACCACCTTTCTATCCAATTAAAATTACACTGTCTTCCTAAAGCCAATAAGCACCCCTCTTTGTTTTACTGCTGCATTAGCTTTGAAGACAATTGGGTAGGTTGCATGAAAATATTTTGGACAGAAGGAGGTAGAGAAATGTGTCTCCTGTAGGCATATTACATCTGCTTTACGTATATGAAGATAACGAAAGGCTTCTGACCTTTTAACTGGGGAATTAAGACCTTGTACATTAGGAGAGAGTATTGAAATTACCATTTCTCTGTATTTTCCAAGTAATTCCTGTATACCCTTTTCCTTTCACAATATTTACACAATATGGCGCCTGCCTTACACCGGAAACAAAAGGGAAAAAATACAGACTAAGACAGGGGTAACTCTGAACAAACAAAACACTAAACATTATGCATAATATAAATACCCAGGGTATGCGGAGTGGAGACCCGCTCTCACCCCGCCTCCTCCCTTTCTGATAATACAAAAATGCAATATTAACAAGAGAAAACAGAATCTTTCCTGTTGCCCAAAGAATGTCGTCAGTCATATCCCCTAATTAAATGGTGGAGGATATCCCTGGCAACTTACAGAGACCTCCACACCAGGACCAGGGCCCATCAATAAATACTTATTAACATCAAGCCATTTTCTAAATATTCAACTAACCATTTAAAAAAAATTATGCTCTTTGCAAATACATAATTATTATCCCAGGTAAGCTAGTAGATAAATATCCCAATTAACCTGAATATTATATCAATTTGACAAGGGGCCTTCATACATTTTTGACCAACAATAATTCCATAAGCCCTAAGAGGGGGCACAAATAAATTAGGTATTCAGATATTGCTCTGAGAGAGTCTCAAACGTTTAGGAGGATCTGTGACCTTACGCTCTTTAGTACTCTTTTGCTGATGTATTTCAGGTATTCGTGATGTTGGCGCGTTAAGATTTTCTACTTGGCCTGATTTCTCATATTGATCACAGGTGTAAAGTCCCATTTCCTGAAACTGATTTCTGGCTTCTTCTAATGAAGAGATAGCTTGTAGCTTCCCCCCCATATGTAAATAACAATTTAAAGGGGAAGCCCCATCTATAAGGAATCTGTTGATTCTGTAGGATCCGAAGGAATGGTTTCATCTCTCTGCGGCGCAATATCGTTGCTGGAGCCAAGTCCATAAAACAGCTGGTAATTATGACCTTGAAAAGTTAGGGGTTCCTTCTTTCTGGCTGCCTTCATTATCGCATCAGGGGTAATGCAACTTAAGCACAATGTCCCTTGGTGGACCATCAGTTTTTGGTTTTACTAATGTGCATGTACATGGTCCAATTCTGGCTTTTCCACTGCTATCTCAGGATATAGTTCACAAAAAATGGCAGTCCCTGTTGTATTAAGATCAATTATGCTTTCTTGAAAGCCACATATGGGGAGATTAGAGCGGCGAGCCCTGTTCTCATGATCCTCCTTTTTTGATGTAAAAGCTGTATCTCTTGTTTCAAATACTCAATATCCTCTTTGTGCCCCTCTAGGACAGTGGTAACATCATCTACTTGCCCCTCAAGTTGTACTGTATGCTGACCCAGCTCTCTTAGCTCCCTTGTAAAATACTCTGTAACTTTCTTAGTAGTACTCTCCAATGCTGTATGTAACATTAACTGAAAATTTTCCAAAAGGCTTTCTGAATCTAAAGGCTGTACCTGAACCACTGGTGTTGAGGGCAGGCTCCCTGTATACATCTATGTTTCACTAGAGCACTCGCTTTTTTCCTAACACTGTGTGAATGGAGGAATCCTCCATCTTGGCTTTCCTGCATGCCGAGGCTGCCTGTGTTAACACGCGCTGTTGCCGGCTCTTACCGTGAGTCGGCATCTTATTTTCTCCAGCTGCAAGCCTCCCTCTATACTGCTTCTCACTCAGGGAGCCTCCCAATGCCAAAATCGCCGCTTGATGTTCCTGTTTGCAGCCCTGCTTGTCCCGATGTACAGCAGAGCAGGCTCAGGATTCTCACCGGCAGTCTTCTCAATTGCTCTCCAGCAGGTGGTTGCCAACTGGCAGCCGCTGCATGGTTCCATGCTACTACAATATGTTGCCGATTTATTATTATGTAGCCCTTCTCAGGTGGCATGTCGGAGTGACATTGTGTCATTGTTGTGTTTTCTGGGAAAAGAGGGACAACGAGTGTCACAGAAAAAGGTTCAGTTCTGTTTGCAACAGGTCACATTCCTCACTGGATTCTGGACTGCTCGTATTGGGACTCACAGCTCTATCCCTGTACCACCCCCAGTGCCCCTAACAACATTTAATGGTGTGATGAAATGACTAAAGCATATTTGATGTTAAACAAATCCCTGACCTCTGCCCCTGCATTGGGAATGCCAAATTTTAACATACCATTTGTAAAAGAGAGAATTGTAAAACCATGGCTGCTGCGCTTGCTCAGATGCCTGGAGGTGAATTGAGGCCTGTGGTGTATGTCTCTAAGACACGGCCTGTTACTGTGCAAAGCAAGCCAGCTTGTCTGTGTGTGCTGGCATCATGTGCAATGGCTGTAGAAAGTGTCTCACTTCTAACTTTGGGTCAAGAGACGATACTTTGCACATCCCATGCTGTACTACACTTGCTTAAGAATTAAACCACTCAACACATAACAGCACAAAGGTTGTCTGGTTATGAAGGTATCCTAACATCCACAGCAGGATTAAGTGTAAAATATGCTTCTGCTAAAAGCGGTCCTGTCGCTGTGCTCAATGCCCTCTTAGGTCTTAAAAGGCCGGAGGATGAAGTGCCAGAGTCACACTCATGTATCACTGAAATACATAACACATCAACACCACATTCAGACCTATCTACAACACCCATTCCTCTAGCAGAAAATGTTTTTGTAGATGAGCCTGGTTCCCGACCCTCTGACAAAACTTTTTTAGCTTGATATGCCATGGTACAGCTCCCTGACACAGTCCTTGAAGCCGCCCCACTCTCTGTTAACTCTGCCTAAGCCGCAGAATTGATAGCACTTACCAGAGCCTGTGAAATTTGGCAGGGAAAGCTGTAAACATATTCACTGTCTCCCACTTTGTTTTAGAAGTCGTACATGATTTTGGAGCCATTTGGCAGCCAAGAGGTTTTACCACAGCTGATGGAAAACCCATTAAGCACTCTGCATTAATTTTGAAACTTTTACAAGCCATTCACCTCCCCAGTCAAGTAGCCATTGTCAAAGGTCAAGCACACACTTCTTCCAATTCCTTCAATGCCAGGGGCAACAGACTAGCAGATTTTCATGCCAAAGCCGCTGCTCAGTCTACCACACCCACCACTAGTCCCCCGGATACACTTCTGCTTGCCAACCTAGCTTCCACTAAAACCAACACACTTCTAACACAATTACAGTCCTTCGCCACCCCACAGGACATTGAATTCTGGGAAAAGGAAGGATTGACCTTAGATTCCTTTGGAATCGGGTCAAAAGAAAAGATAGTAGGGCTGCCCCAAATAGCAGTACCCCTCATTGTTTTTCAAATCCATGGTACAGGACGCAAGAGCATTAAAACCTCAACACAAGAAAAAAGCGCTTTTGTTCCCAAAATTTAAAGGAACGCACGCAAGCCATACTTTCCCGCTGTTTAACATGTGCCAGAAATAATGTGCAAGGGAAGAAAACAGGACAACATGAACGTTTGTTACCTCCACAGGGTCCATTACAAGAGTTACAAATTGACTTCACACACATGCCAAAGGCTTCCAATGGATGTCCGATAATGTTAGTGATTACAGATAGATTCAGCAGATGGGTAGAAGCTTTTGTAGTCAGAAAAGAAAATGCAAGGACAGTAGCTAAAATACTATACAAGGAGATCATCCCCTGATTTGGATGTCCAGTGAGAATAAATTCAGACAATGGCACTCCATTCTCTTCTAAAGTCACACAGGAGATTTCAAAAATGATGAAAATAGAATGGAAGTTCCACATCCCATATCACTCCCAGAGTACTGGAGTAGTAGAAAGGACAAATAGGACACTGAAAGACAAACTTGGAGGAACTGGAGGGACATTCCATAAGTGGGACCAATACCTACCAGCCGTACTAGCCGAAATATGAATGACACCCAACCCAGTTAACAAGCTGTCACCTTTTGAAATTTTAATGGAAAGACCTTTTCCCACCCCCTGGGCTAAAGACCCTTTAATTTTATTACCCGGGGATCTCCAACAAATCGAAGACCAATATGTAGCAAAACTTATTGAAATACTGAACAGCAACTACAGAGATATCTTTCTTTCTTTTCCTCTCCCTACAGATCAACCGTCGCACCCATTCAAGCCCAGAGACGTAGTGTTAATTAAAGCTCTGCACAAGCTCCTTGGATCCACCCTTTGGACCCCCAGTCACTGTGCAAGCCATCACTAGAACAGCTGTGCTGACCAGTGGAGTACCCACCTGGATACACCCTTCAAGAGTGAAAAGGTACCACCGATCCAGCCGGATGATGCTTCTTGATCCACAAATACCAGCCCTGACGGTCATATTCTGTCTTGTATGGGTTACAACAACTTGCCACTTTCACCCTCAAGATTTGCCCTTCATTTTTTCCCAAACAGGCCATAACCTAAAGAATTACTCTACCCTGTCTATGCACGACTTAAGTATAGTGATTGGACTGATTTCCTGGGTAACATACGGGAATGTCTTGCCAACGAAATATATAATAGTTCTAGTTTTTACCTATCTGATATGCATAGTACTTAAGATATGTTAACGTCCTATTTGATTGCTGTCTCCACTCTAGTCAGCATACTGCTTAGAGTCTTTAGCAATATCTATAATGACACTGAGGTTATTGAAAGTGATATATGTTTATCCCATGACCCGTATAACTTTTGTAATAACTGTCAAACCTTTGACTCCCTGGAAAAATTGTTATTGTGAATATGCAACACAAGAATCATTCAGCTTCCTCGAGTTATGCATGCTGAAGAACCTGAGGCTGTTTATTTGCATGGAAAGGAACAAAGGTATGAAGTCAAGTAGTTATCCTTTGTTTAAGGATAAAAGAAAGAGAAATGTAAGGAATGTAATTTTGCTGAGTCCTAAAGTTAAGTTGTTTTTGTGTTTTTGCTATATTTTGCAAATAATTGAGTTGTGTTGAAACTAGTTATATCTTACTTTTCAGTAGGCCAATAATTGCTCCATACTTACCTTGAGGCTCCTTGCCTTGAAACATCTTGCTCAGCGAAGTTGTTAATTAGGTTTGTTGTGATTGACTAACTATCTTGTTGTCTGACTATATAAACTGCGATGTGATAATAAAGTTTTGAGAAGTGATATAACTACATGTTTGGAGGCCACAATAGAGAGGGAACCTGATCTGGGATCAGCAAGAAATCACCTTAACATTGATCCTGTACAGGTAAGTATGGGGTCAAAGTATGTGCTAAACCCTATTGCATACTCGAGAAATGTCAGAACGCAGTCTCAGATGGGGTCAAAAATATGTTGGAATAGGGGATATTTGAGCAATCGAAGTTAGAGGTTGAGCCCAACTGTGTTGGTTGAAATTATTTCCAGGAGCTAAATAAGGTGTCCAAGTTCGATGCCTACCCTATGCCTTGTGGTAGTTGAGAGGCTGGGTCACACCTAATATATCACCACCTTGGAACCTATAATAGGTTATAGGAAAATACTTCTAACTAAATCAGCCAAAGAGAAAAAAAAACCTGCCCCACTTCAAGCAGTCATTTTTAATACAAAAGGATGCCCTTTGGATTGCAAACTGCACTAGCTGCCTTCTGAACGAAAATGGACAGTTTGTTACAGCCCCATCAAAGCTATTCCTCAGTATATCTAATTGATATTATGAATACAAACAATGAATTGACAACAGTGATTACAAAAAACTGTGTGCCAGGATTCTTTCTTAGTAGCTCCTGACTTCTTAAAAGCGTTTGATGGTCAAATTGATGGCTCGATGTAGAGCTAGGAGTTGTTCTGCCTAAGTAATCAATGAAGAGGAGCAATCTGTGGCCCTTCTCAGCCAGGAGCTCATAAAGGTGGAGAGAAAAAAAATCAATTGTGGGGAATGAAAATCTAGACATCAAGTGGGTCTTGTACTCATTGTGCTATTACCTGCTGAGTAGAAAATTCAGTGTGGGTATTTATTCAGTTCTGAAAATCAGGACTTTAGGAGGCCAACAAAATCATTTTTGTGCATGATTAAAATATTTTTTAATTACCACAACCAATAATTATACAAAATATACATCAATTAAAAACATTAAAAAAAAACATATTGCGTAGATCTCTCTGTATTCCCAATTATTCTTGTCCTTGCATTTCTTGGAAAGATTGGTTTTGTCATGCTTTTTTTACATGGGTGAAGCAGAGCAAAGGATCAAATGCTAGAGCGGCTCAAATATTTTTGGAGCTGTAGGAATTTAATAATGTGGTGGAGCACTGACTTTATTCTTATACTTTATGTGGTGGAGCACTGTCTCTCTGGTGCCTCCACTTCCTTGGCTGGACATTGGGAGTTGGCCAATCCTACTGAAGTAGATGTCAGAATATCACAGCAGCCATACAGGTAAGAGAAAGAATAAAGGTGTGTCTCAGCTTCAGGTGAGTGGCTGAGCTAAAGGCAGTACTGTTGTGCTTTTGTGAAATACCTGTACAGCTGTGCATCCCTAGCTATTCTTCCTGGACCAGCAAGTCAAATGGCAGACTGTTGTTTTCTTCCCACAAGAATAAAGGTAAAGTAAGCAATTCTCTTTCATTTGATTTTTTGCTGAAAATAATTTGCTTTATTTGTTAAGCACCAATAAATTGACTGTTATTGAGCTTCTGCCGTGTTTTTCTGATGGTTTCAGATCCTATTTACATCATGGTATGTACACAGCACAGTACCACTTATCTTGCCCTGTATATTAGAAGTATTGATCTGTTCTTAGTCTGTATAATATGGACACTGTGGAGGCTATTACTGCTTCCCTACAAGCTGGTTGTAATTTCTGAGATTCTGTAAAATCTGTACATTACTTATTGTATATTTATAGATGCTGAACTTTACCACCTCTCTTGTTCTATATGCTAGCTTTAGTATCTGTTCTTAATGTGTATCACACTGCATAGTGCCATAGGTAAACTGGATGTTGGGTGTAATTTTTAGTGTGCTTTTTTTTCTATGCATATTGCCCCATTTGCAATACTACTTCCTTTGTTCTGTTTGCTTCTCAATAGCACAATTCTTGTTTTGCATGGGGTGTCAGTTTATACTTTTATTCTGTATGTATTGTCAAGGTCCTGTATCTCCTTTTCTTTACTGTATGCAAGGAATAACCCCCTCTTTTCTGTATGTATTATTGGATGCTATGCATTACCACTTTTCTAGTATACTATGCTGAATGTAATTTTTATTATCTGTTTGTATTCTATATGAATACATGGCACCATTTCTCTTGTTTTTGTAGCTGTTTGACCGGAGGCTCTCTTTTTTTTACTTCAATGCAGTATTTTTCAGTGTGGCATTTTCTGATGAAGTGAGGGAGCACAGCCCTAGTGGTTTGCCTAGGGGCAACCCTTTTTTATAGTAGCCTTGAATGCCATTCTCTTGTCCCTTACATTAGTAATGTTACATGTATAAATGCTGGTTTTTCAAATAGGGTGGAGACCAGTTTAAGACAACATAAGTTTTCATATATCTTTTATTATGCCAAATCCTGCCAGTTGTACAATTTGGATTCATAATACCAAATTAAACTCTCCTGGCATAATGGAATTTTACAATCTGTCACAGTATAAAAAACAATATTCTGTGTTACCTAAACAAACTTTCTGTGAAGAAGTTATTTATACTGTGTGTATTAACAGGGTGAGTCTTGTTTTAATATTCTGCTATGTATTTAAATTTCTTCTGTTGGTCTGTTGATCTAATCTATACTGAATTGTTATGGCAGTTTCAGAATGTAAACAGAAAGTATATGTATTTAGAAATATTTACAGAACAAATTTTATAATAATTTTTTCTTCATAAGGGCCCAGCCTCAGAAGTGAAATGATGTTAGGCTGGGTCTACATGGACGGTTTTAAAAATGCATATAAACATTCCTTCAACGTTTATATATGTTTTTATGCAGAAGTGTTTTAAAGCTTGGGTCTTCCCTACCTAGCCAAACACCCGACTTAAGAAATTGTGAAGCTCTGCAATTATTGGATGAAATTAAATGAAGAAATTAAATGAAGAAAGACAGGGTCTTCAACCCCTGGGGGCACAGAAGGGTTGCCCAAAACCTATAACAGATGTCCCAGGTACAACCTATTGTGGATATTGTGTTATTTTTTACACGTTATCCGACAATGAATTATGAATCATAATGTCATTGTGGGATTTCCGGACGGTGGGAACTTTGCGGTTATAGCTAATTGGAAGCACGTGCCTTCAATTACCTGTAACCTCAGGCAATACCAGGGCAATAGAGGTTCAATGGAGATATGTATCTCCATTCATCACCTCTACTGCTCTGTGATTGGCTGAGAAATAGGAAACCCTGATGACAGGTCAAGCATCATCAGGATTTCCCTTTCCTCAGCCAATCAGGGAGCAGAGCAGTCAGCGGAGCTCTGCTATGCTGACAGCTCTGCTCCCCTGATTACTCCCGCAGCCCTACAGGAGCTGTGACATGTATTACAGATACAGAACACGTCACAGCTCCTCTAGGGCTGCGGGAGTGATCAGGGGAGCGGAGCTGTTAGCATAGCAGGGCTCTGCTGATTGCTCTGCTCCCTGATTGGCTGAGGAAAGGGAAATGCTGATGACACAAGTCTCCCCATTCATGTCTACTGAATGGCTGAGAAACGTAAAACCTCAGCCAATCACAGAGCACTAGGGGCGAATGGAGAGGCTTGTCCTCATTGAACCCCTAGTGCCCTGCGATCCCTCACTGTCAGGAGGATTCCCAGGGCTGTGTTCATTGCAGCCCTGGAAATCATCCTATCATTGAGATAACCTGTAAAAAAAAAGTTTAGTTACACAAACACACACACATATAATAAAATAATTTAACATTAACCTCCCTAGCGGTTCATTTCTTTCCGGTTTTATATGTCTAAAAGCGGTACATTGTTTTTCATGAAAATTTATTTTACAGTATAATATAATAGTATGAGTATAATAAAGTTTGAAAAACAAAATCATTTAAAAACAATAAATTGAATAAATTAAAAAATCTATATATTTTAAAAAAAATTGATTAAAAAAAAATGTAATTTAAAAAAAAAATACATATTATATTCATAGTATTATACATACTGTAAAATAAATGTTCTTGAAAACAATGTACTGCTTTTACACATAAAAAGCCAATGTATTGCATTCAGTACAGTTGTTTTGTATTGAATGCAATACAAATGGATTTTGAATTTTCCGATTCGCCCGGCTGGGACGTACACACGCACTGACGTCACCGGGAACTCCCCCGGTGACTCATCAGATGAAGAAGCAGGAAGAAGAAAGAAGACCGCAGCGCTGGAGGGCGCGGGACCCCGGCGGATCAGGTAAGCGCTCTATTTACTAACCTTCCCTAGGTGTTTCAACCCCGAGAGTGACTCGGGGTTACCACTTGTAGCATCTTTTTTTCTACCCCGAGTCTCTCTTGGGGTTACCGCTTGGGAGGTTAAAGCCTCGTCCTATTTTTTTACATATATTTTAACCCTTTCAGGGAATGAGTAAGGGGTTTTATGTACCCCTGTACTCATTTCTCAGGGTGGGGTGGTGGAGATCTGGGAGTCCCCTTATTAAAGGGGGCTTCCAGATTCCAAAGTCCTGCTAAAAACATTTATAAAAGCCCCATTGTTTTCAATAGGAGCTTTCATAAAAGCCTAAAAATACTTGAAAAAGCCTCCATTGAGTTCAATGGAAGCGTTTTCCCGCGTTTATCCAGCGTTTTAATTTTTTAAACGTTGCAAGCAGCGTTTAAGATAACGCTCAAAAACGTGCCTGAAGGAAATGTCCCGGTGTAGATTAGCCCATTGGAATGCATGGGGACTTCAAACATGGGCTTTAAAAGCCTCAGGTTAAACGCTGGGGAAACAGTCTGTGTAGTCTAAGCCATAAACGCTGGGGAAACGCTTAGACTAAAGCTGCGTACACACATCCAATAATTATCAATAGAAACGACTGACGAGCACCAATGAACAACCGATTAGCCAAAAAAAAGTGACCAATGACGCTGACGAACGAGGATTGTCGTTGGAAATGAACGACCGCTATCTATCGTGTGTACAGTCCTTTGCACAGTGATTGTGCATGTTTCTGCAGTACACTTTCTCCTTTACATGTCCCTCCTTGCATCGGTCAAACGATTGTATCTAGCGTGTGGACACTGTTGGTGGACTATATTTGAACGATCATATTGTTACAGCATGTACAGAATTGTGCACAATATGATTGTTCAAGTATAATCGTGCATAATCGTTGATCGGTCGTAATCGTTCGTTTTCTAACAATAATTATTGAAAGTGTGTACCTAGCTTTAGCCTTTTATTGATGTGACAGGTGCTCTTTAATATTCATGTGAAGTACAGGGGTATGTAATAGTGTTATGTATACTTTTATAATGTATCTTTTACATCTGTTTGGAGGCTGTAGAAGCTCTACACAATCCTGAAAAAAACCCAGATTTTTCCTCTCATTGACTTTAATGGTGTTCGACTTTGACATTCGACCACTCGAATAGCTGATGAATCGAAATATTGAGCTATTCGACCAACACTAAAATTGAATAGGTGAGGGACAGTGTCTGTTCCAATTCCACTAATTGTTTAATTTGTCTGTGTTTACACCAGTCCACTACTCTGGATAGATGTGCAGAGATCTAATATTTAAATAGATTAGGCACTGCCAATCCTTCCGCCAATCTAGGATGCATCAAAAGTGTCTTGTTATAACGTGGAGATCTATTTTGCCATAAAAATTTAAAGATGCTAGAACACAAAGATCTAAAGAAAGAGCTGGGAATATGAATCGGTAGTGTTTAAAACAGATACAGGAAGCGTGGGAGTACATTCATCTTGATTATATTTATCCTACCTAACCAGGAGAAATGGGGTTTGTCCCATTTAGACAGGTCAGAATTTAATTTGCTTAGTAGAGGTTGAAAATTCAGGGACAATCCCTGATAGAGTTTTAGGTATTTTAGTGCCCTGGTAAGTGATGTAATCGGGATCCCATTTAAAGCTAAAGGAGTGTTGCAGTCTAGAGAACCTGCCCAGTGTAAGAGAGATGGTTAGGGCAGCCGATTTGGAAATATTAATTTTGAAATTTGATATAGCACCATAGATCTCCAATAAACTCATTATGTTCAGGAGAAAGACTGAAGGATTCATAATCGCAAATAATAAATCATCGGCATAGGCTGCAGTTTTGTTTTGAGTTACCTTTTTCCAGCCCTTCAATGTTTGGATTAGCATGTATCCTCCGTAATAAGGGTTCCAGAAACAAGATAAAAATCAAAGGGGAGAGAGGAAACCCCTGTCTCGTGCCATTGGAAATGGGAAACGAGTTGGAGTGGTATCCATTTATTCCCTTTGCCAAGCCTATTTTATTCTAGACTGATGTTTTATCAGAAGCCCCCAAATTACTTGTCAAACTTTTGCTGAAGAATTATTTTTCCTGGGTATCGTTTTTTATTGCAGTGCTTTAAAGACTCCACTAGTGAAATACCGTATTTTTCGGACCATAAGACGCACTGGACCATAAGACGCACCAGTTTTTTAGAGAAGGGAAATGAAGAAAAAAAAGATTCTGAAACAAATAGTGTCCTAAGCACCTGAACCCCAATTACTCAAGATTTGGGGGGTACAGGTGAACAAAATTAAAGCTGCAAATGAGGGACACCTGTGGCTAACACCCCTTAAAATTTCATCGCTAAGGCATCGTCAGAACATAAAGAACTCTGCCCATCAAAAAAATCTACCGTTACATTAGAAGCCTCCAGCTTCTAATGTAACAGGATGATACGTTTTTCTTTAGTGGAAGAGGAGGCAAAATGGCTCTTTTGATAGTAAAGGTTGCTGACCCCTGCATTAAGGTAATTGACTCATATGATCACAATATATCCACCATTCAAACAGAATTACAAAGCACTCTTAATAGATTGGAGGATTTAGATAACAGAAACAGGAGGGGTAATGCACGGATCAGGGGTCTACCGGAGTCAATTGTGGACTTGCCTACATTTATTGGTGATCTGTTACAAGATTTACTTCCTGATACCGCCCCAGATAGATTGGAATGTGATCACATACATAGGGCCTTGGGCCCCAAAAAAACAGACGTCTCTCTGCGGGATGTGATTAAACCTCATTACTACAAGACCAAAGAAGTCATTATGAAGGCAGCATGGAATAAAAAGAATCTTTCTTTTGGATCATATGCTTATCAAATTTTTGCAGATCTGGCACCTCAAACTATACAGAAGTGGAAGGCCCTTAAACCATTTTTGGCCACTCTACAGGAACTTGGTAATAAATATAGGTAAGGCTTGCCTTTCAGGTTGTCTTTTACCCATATGGGTCCTCTGTACAAGCTTCAGGATCTACCAGTTCAAGGGATTCGCCGAGACCACAAAGATCCCCGAGTCTTTTTTCTATTTGGGAAACAAGCAGACGTAGGAAGCGTTCCCCACCTCAAAAGCTGCAATCATCCAAATGCAATCACATGTCGTTTTGTGACTAATAATTGCTTTGTTTTCTGAACACCATATGCCTTATACATGATGTTGCTCGAGACGGTATAGATATATTTTCTGATGACCCTTACCTATACGGTTTGGGGGCACTATACATTGCCTTAGGTCAAGGATAGGCGTTTTATATGCTCATTTGTTCTAGAGTGTGTTACACTGGAGGGATATTATTGTCCCAGTATTTCAGTTTGCCTGGCTCAAATTATTTTGTACTGTATAGCCACATCTGCCGGGTGTGTTGGATGCCTCACCTTTTTTTTGACAATGCTATATAGCATGCCTCGTGTCTGTTTTTTTTAGCAATGGTCCTTTATTTGGGACCAGTTGGTTTCTGCCTGTTGTTCCTTTTTGGTATTATTATATTTTTTCTTGGATTTATTTCTTGTTGTTTTGCCCCTTACTTTGGTATATCCTACAGTATGGTGTGCATCAGTGGCAGATGGAAAATCTGAGCCACCTTTTGTTATATAATACAATTAAACAAATTCTACAGACATGACAAATATTATGATGGATGAGAAATGTGTAATTGTTACTCATAACGTACAAGGGTTTACCTCCCCACAAAAAAGGAAAAAAGAATTCAATTATTATGCGTCCCTGCGGGCGAACATACTTTGTCTGCAGGAGACTAGATTTCACAATCTTCTCGGCCCTCTTACTTCCATAAGAAGTACCCTCAGAAGAAGCAAAGAGTGTTGATAGCTTTGAATAAAAGCAAGCCCTTTACATACACTAATGAAATTGTGGACCCTACTGTTTGTTACCTGATATTACAAGGTTTTCTTTTTGATGTGCAAATCGCTATTGTGAATTACTATGCCCCGAATGATCACCAGGTTCATTTTTTTAAACATTTATTTAGCTACACATAAAAAAGGTACCCTTTTAGTGATGGGGAATACAAACCTTGTACTGAATGGTAAACTGGATAGGTCATCTACTCGAGCCCCTAGTCAGTTGGGAATGTTTTTTTCCAATTCTCAAAAGTTTATAGAGTTTCTATCTGATCAACAACTAATCGATGTTGGGAGGGAACTTCATCACACCATGAAAGATTTTACCTATTTGCCCTATCATAATAACTTCACAAGGATTGATCACATTTTTGTTCCACAGCAACTGTTTCCTTGTGTGACCGCTTCCAAAATCATGGTGACACCTTGGTTTGACCACTCACCAGTACTACTGGCATGTGATGCTTGAGTTCCTAAATCCCCAGAGTTTCACTGGCGGTTAAATGACGCTATGCTATGATACCCAGAGACGGTGAGATGGCGTCTCACCGGAAAAAAGCGAGAAATAAAAGAATTTTAGAATTTACCTTTTCTCTTGAACAACTGGAATCTATATGGAAAGCTACACTAGATAACAGTGTATTTAAATAAGTCTAACAAACAAGTACAGAACTCAATCTGTTACTAGATAGCCATGTGGAAAAGCAACTTAGATGGACTAAGCAAAGGTTCAGTACAAGAGCCAATAAGCCTGGGTCCATGATGGATAAACTGCTTATTGCCAAATCTGGTTCCTGTCAGCCTTCAGAAAGGAGATCTCTGTTTGAGGGAATCTTGATGGTGATTAACTGGGAGATCACACACACATGTGTATAGATTAATGGGTAAATGTCCCTTTTAGTTTATTTGGAGAAAAGATAGTGGTAAATGTCCAATGACCTTGTGGATAAACAGTAGAGGCAAATGTCCAATGACTGGGCAGATAACAGTGCTGGTAAATGTCCAATGCTGATAACAGTGGTGATAATAGATTGCATGGATGATCAGATGGAGAGCGGAGGATGCATGAGTAGCGAGAAGCAGGAACCAGGAAACAGCAACCAGGAATCAGGAAACAGCAACCAGGAAACACGAAACAGGAATCAGGAATCTTGAACAAGGAATCAGGAAGTTGTCACAATCGATCCGCACTGGAAGGAAATCATGGGCCTTCATATAGTGCCGTCCTAGTCTCTGATTGGAGCTTGCACTGGGCATGTGCAGATTAAGGATACGCACTGAGCATGTGCGAAGTGCGGTGCAACCTAAGCATGTGCAATAAGGCTCATTTAGACATGGGTTTGTGACAGTGCCACCTTTATTCAGTTACAGCAGTTAAATGGGTCTGTTATGGCAAACCCTTCTACTATAGTGGAGCACTTAAGGGAATTTTGACAAGCTTGTATGATTCCCCACCGGCTTTCAAAACTTCCATAGCGGATGAGTTATTTGCTGATACATCTTCCCACTCTTCCTAGTGATTTGGGAAATAAATTAGCAGTGGATATTACTATACCAGAAATTCTCACAGCTATTAAGTCACTGAAAATTAACAAGACACCAGGGCCGGATGGCTATTCCGCACTTTTTAATTTCAAGATCAGTTGGCACCTCATCTTGCGATTTTTTTTCAATTACTTGAAAGACAATGCTGCTTAAACCTGGCAAAGATGAGTTAGATTCCCATAATTATAGGCCCATTTCGCTACCCAACATGGACATCAAAATAATGACAATAATCTTGGCGACAAGATTAAATAATTTTTTACCTTCCCTGATCCATAAGGATCAGGTGGGATTTGTACCAGTTAAGCACACTCCTGACAGTACTTCATATTGCCTACTCTAAGGACATCCCAAGTATGTTGTTAGCTCTGGACATATAAGGCATTTAGATTCCCTTTCATGGGATTATTTATTTTATATTCTTCCTAAGTGGGGTTTTCAACCACAATTTATGACATGATTATATGCATTATACTCCTCTCCATCAGCCAGAATATGTTATATTTCATATTATTCACCAGCATTTCCCATTGGACGAGGTGCACGACAAGGGTGTCCTCTATTGACGTTGCTTTTTATATTGGCTTTAGAGCCCTTTAGCCCATTTGATAAGGTCCAATGTTAATAATTATGGTACTGCAGGAGGTGGGGAGGCGTATAAATTAAACCTTTTCGCAGACGATATCATGCTTACCATTACTCAGCCTACACTGCCAAACTTAGTAAACGTTTTATCAAAATTTGCACACATATCAGGTCTAGTAATTAATGAAGAGAAATCTCTAGCCATGAATATCACACTTTCATCTTCGATTCTGGCTGAGATCCACAAGCATTTCAATTTAAGTGGTCCGCTCAATATCTGGATTACCTGGGCATTAAGCTTACAAGGAGGTGTGACCAACAATACGAGGCCAATTTCAAACCACTGTTTGCTAAACTTAAAATGATTTTGTCCAATTCCGGGGGCGGAGCCAACACAGCTGCCAGTGTTATTAATATTATTACTAAACAGGATTTATATAACGCCAACATATTTTACCAGAGCTCCTGCTAGTGCAAGTTTTCTCACCCAATGAAGTGACTTTCCTGCAGCCACAAACTGCCTGCACGTGTCACCACATCTGCTGCTTCTCTGGTGCTGACAGGATCCTGTGAAGGAGAAACTACCACAGGCTCTTTATTAACTGTTTTCAAGCCTGCCTGCACTGAAGTTTTCCTTACACATCGCCTCAAGTTCCCTACTACTTCTATGCTCTAGCCTCAGAATCATTGTCTTGGTTTAAGAAAAAAAACTCCAGCAAAGGGATTTACTGCAGAGAACCGCTGAATTGCTGATATATACCTTCTAAATTTGGCTCACCCTGCTAGCTTTACATTGTGCTCTTGTTCAGTTATTGCCTCTGGCTTACATGATAATACAAGACTCTCCTGACAGGACTGTGTTTCCTTCTGTTGCTGCTTTACTACAATTGTTACCTCTACCGTGGGGGTGTTTGTTTTATTAATCCATAAGGGGATGTATAAATACATGACCCGCTCTACCCCTGGTAACCTGCGTAAGCAAAATAAATCTAAAGATCTGGCAGGTGACTTCCTCCTCTACCGCACAGAAAGTCTACAACCTACTGCTACCTTATTTTGATACAAAATTTAACGCCATTCAAGCTACCCTTGACGCAAAGCTCCAGCAGATTTCTAGTACCGGTAATACTTCTGTATTCTCCTGTATCTGAATTGGAGCAGAGAGTGAGTGACCTGGAGGATCAAGTACTACAACACCAATCCACAATCACCATCCAATCCAACCAATTAGCGTCACTGTCTGAAAAATATGAGGATCTGGAAAACAGAAACCGGCGATCCAACCTAAGCTTTTTGGGAATTTCAGAAACTCACAAGTACCCAGACCTTTTAAAATTTATTACAGTTGATCTGATGCAGGCCCTTCATCTGGAACCATTGTCCTCGCGCATGGTCTAACACATACACCGTATTGGTCCTGGGGACCGCATCTCCAATGTAAAACCACGCGCAGTGATTGCGAAGTTCTTCCACTACATGGATAAGGAATGCATCCTGTCTACCTACAAAAAATCTGGCACTCTACAGGTTAACGGATACAAGATACTCATCTTTCAAGATTTCTCTGCAGCGGCAAGCAACAACGACTCTCGTCTGCCAGCAAGTTCCTGATTGAACGGAAAATGCTTTTTGCTTTATTATATCCGGCTAAGCTCAAAGTTACGATCAATGGATCTCCTTAACTACTGGATGACCTGGAATCGGCCCTTTCTTGTCTACAAGAAACTCTGACGTCACCCACCACTGATGATTCGCCAGGAATGTAACTATTTTCTGTTTATATTTTATGTGAAACACATATTTGATGCTCCTTTTTGCCTTTTTATATGATTGTACTGTTGCAAATAGTGCAAAGATAGAGGTTAAAAATGGAGACCATTGCAATTATTTTGCGGATTATTGTTTTTTTCTTGTTATTTGTTAACTTGGAAAGTTACTTACACAATAGTCAACAACCACGTTTGAAATTTGTTCTAAGATGGTTCAAGCTATATGCCTTCCCTTATGCAGGGAATGAGAAAATGTTCTCAGATCTACTTGAAGGTTTGTTTTCTATCTTCCCTTATACAGGGAAAAACGAGATGATGTTAGTTTTTTTATAGTTAAAATAACAAGGATTACAGCACAATATGTTAAAAAAAAATTTGCTGCACAATTTTGCGTTTTTATATTGATATTTGCAATGGTATTACAAATTAGGTCTTTAAGGTGTCACTCACTTACTCCAAATTGCTGAGGAGTTCAAGGAGTAGAACAAGTACCCTCCTTAAAAATAAACCATGACTTACCAATTACTTGATGTCCATGTAGACCAGAGTTCACACTATTTGTTATTGAAAATGGTTATTCAGGGTACCACCTACTCTCTCCTTAATATCTTTCAACCCAATGGTCCTAATGCCCACTTTTTCATACAAATTTCAGAATTACATTTATCACGTGATTTTCCAAATTTCATAGTAGGTGGAGATTTTAACTTAGCCCCAGACCCTAAAGTGGAAAGATTTGAAACACACTCCACTTCTCGCTCAAGTGTTTTATAAAATGTTATGGAATCCTTGTCCCTCTTAGACCCCTGGAACACACAATCCAACCCAGAGAGATTCTTCCTGCTGGTCCAAGGTACATAAGACCTTTTCCCCGTATAGATTTTTTCTTAACCCGTGACTCACTTTTCCACAAAATCTTGAAAACGGTGTATCAGCCGATCTTTTTATCGGATCACGCCCCAGTATTGATGAAACTAGAATTGGCACATCCAATTGCTCAATCACCTAGATGGCGCTTCCACACATACTTATCCTCCTCCCCAGCATTCCAATCTTTTTTACTAACCTCCTGGGCTAATTTCCAGGATGATAACATCCAGCACTGGGAGCACCTGGTTTTGCTTTTGGCAAACAGGAAAAGCGGTTATGAGAGGCCAGATTTCAGCCTATGTAATTAGCCAAAGAACAGAAAACAAAAAACTATGCAAGTCCTTATATGACAATGTGGCGGCAGCTCATAGAACTCATACACTTGATCCAATGGACTCTAATAGACGGACCTGGTTACAAGCAGCAATGATTTTGGATAAACATTTACACACCGAGGCATTATCTAAAGCACGCAATACTAAATATAAATTTTATCGATGGGGAAAAAAGACAGGTTTTCTTATCTAATTTAGTGTCTCCACAGAAACCCAAACGTTCCATTCATAAGTTCCCCCTAACTGTTGGAAATTTAAAATGGTATATTGGATAACCAAATATCTTTTCCAAATTTTACCCAAGCCCACACCTCATTGATTCCTAAACCTTATAAAGACACTGAGTGCCCTTCATCCTATAGGCCAATTGCTTTACTTAACACTGATTATAAAGTGATGGCGAGAAATATGGCAGGTCCCTTGCAACCTGTACTACCCGCTCAATTGACTACTCATCAATTGGGATTCCTTAGAAATCGACACATTTCTATCGGCATACGTACAGCTATTGCTGCAACCACACAAGAATAACAAAAATCATGCGCAGAAAAAGCATTTAATAAGATATTATGGCCGTATTTACACTCATTGCTCGCTTATAGACAATTTGGTATGCGCTTTCAAACTTTTACAAAATTTCTATATAACCATCCCACAACCCATCTTTTTGTAAACAATCAGCTTTCGCAGCCTATTGCTATGCATGGTGGCACAAGACAAGGATGTCCCTTATCACCCTTGTTGTTTAATCTCGCATTAGATCTCTTATTGTGTATTTTAGAACTAGACGCTAGATTTACTGGTATAAAGTTTGGTTCTGTGGAGACGAAAATTACTGCTTTTGCAGATGATATCTTGTTGTTTCTTGCTAACCCAAAAGAGTCTTTATGCTTCATTATGTCCAAAAAATGGACAATTATTATGTTCAAAAAATTTCAGGTTATACTGTAAATTTTGACAAATCTGTTGCCCTTTTTCTGTGTCCCAGGCACAAACCGAGCTGGAGTTCTTTATTCCCATTTCAATGTGCTAAGTCCCACTTTAGGTACTTGGGAGTACTGATCCCTAAAACAAAACTTTACACGCTGAATTTTACAAAAAGCTATATGAGTAATGCAGACAGATTTTAAAAGGTGATTTAAAATGATCACCTTTCCCGGGTTACTATTCCTTTTCCAAACCCTTCCAGTTTTCTTACCAACCAAAGATTTAAAACGCATTAACTTTTTGTTTTGGTTATTCATATGGGGTGGCAAACATATTGTAGCCAGTTGTGCTATCCTTCAACAAACTACGAAAAATGGTGGATTGAATGTACCAGATGTGGCTCTCTATAATCAGGCAGCATTGTTACGTATCTTAAAAGACTGGATACACAGTACATCTTTTTATACAAATTTGCGGGTGGATTTCTCTTTATATCCTTCCCAGAATCCCATGGCTATTTTACATATCCACAAGGAACTCCTGCCAAGAAGCGATACAATTGAACCTTCTAATTTATTCTATGTGACAACTCTGGCACTTTTTATGGAAAACAGAAATACCTAATACCCATACTTCATTATATCTCCCCCTGGCAGGCAATGCTGATTTTACACCTGGATATGCTTCCTCATTGCTAACGACATGGGCCAAGTGAGGCTTACCACAATCAGATTACTAATTAACCCCGACACTCACAAGGTATACTCTTTCCTAGAATAAAATCGGTTCCCCTTTATGGCGGACAGTATATTTTTACTAATTCAAGTGAGGGTGTATGCAGTAAGAACTGTTAGACAATTACCCCCTCATGATTGGGATTATCTGCTAGATAAGATGTTACTGTCCTCTCAGCTTCCCACAAAAGCTATCTCTAAACTTTATGAGTTTCTCTGAACAGATTTAACTCATGAAACTTCTAGGGTGAGCATGGCAAAGTGGCAGACACATTTTCCTAATTTACCGGTCTCAAAAATCCTGCAAATGTACAGACTATCCTGGAAGGCTATTCTGGCAGTTCAGTATAGAGAAATGTTCTTTCAACTCTTCCATAGGAACTACATCTCACCTCAAAGAGCCTATCATATGGGTCTCTCAGATTGGAGTGCATGTTTTAAGTGTGAATGCCCCATTATTGGGCAATTTTGGAGGCAAGTGGTACAATATATTCATAAGAATGAAAGAATGGAATTAAGGGGCGTTCGGTTTACTAGAGGCACTCCCCCAACGATGTGTCTCTTTATGACTAAACTACAAGACCTGTTTGAAATGGAATGGATGGAGGCTTCTTTCCATAAAGAATCTAAAACTCAAATATTTTTTGAGACTTGGGCAAGTTTTCACACACTAAATTTAGCTAACAAAACCAAATTGTACAACTGTTTCCGTCACACTACATGGTACCTCGAAAAAGAATTTACAAATGACCCCCCTATTGTTATGCAACTTCTAGTTTGGTCTATTTTACTGTAATACCATTAATGGGACAAGTATTGACCTATTTCAGAGTTTACCATAAAAACATGTGTAATGTTTACACTAGCGTTGCAAATGTTATATCGTCTTTTTGTATTCTTTTATTCATGTTTGCTGGTTGTAAAATACAAAAGAAATGTCTGTAATTTATTTCTATACTGTTAACCTTAATAAAAACATATTTAAAAAAAAAAAATATATAGTGTCCGGATGGATGAATTTACTATTATCTTGGATTTGAAGATCCAACTTGGTTAAGATGACAATATTACCAAAATTGTTATACCAAAATTTCCTATGGAGGTGTCATGAGGCATTACCAGGATATGTTGGGATACTAAGAACATATCTAAGTGACGGTAAGTATTATGCGCTGGAGAGAAGTAGGAGTAATCTCTATCATTTGGATGGGTATTTCTCCATACATCTACTAAAGAAAATTGGGTGAGATCTTGCCTAAAATATGTCAACCTGGACCTAGAGTAGGAGCCCCCTCCAGAGGTAGAATCCAGAGAGGGTTCCAGCACAAAATTGAAGTCCCCTCCAATAATGATCTGACCCTCTTGAAAGCTCATCAGCTTGTGTAATTTGTCAATACGATATTGAATTGGATCCTGATTTGGAAGCTATAAATTAACCAAGGCAAATGTTTTACCATAAAGCCCTATTTTCAGAAAAAAGAATCTGCCTTCTGGGTCAGATTGTTGGGCTATAACCGTATATGGAACCGACTAATGAATGCCAATGGATACACCCCTGGATTTAGATTTCGGGTTAGAACTGTGAAACCAATTCGGGAAAAACCTGTTACTAGTCTGAGGGATATGCCTGGTGGGATAGTGGGTCTCTTGCAAAAAAAGTATACCCACTTTCTTTTAATGTAATGCATAGAGCACTTGAGAGCGCTTATTAGGGACATTAAAACCCCATACATTATAGGTGCACAATTTCAGGTTGGTCATTACGGATATCGGCACTATCCAAAAAGAGTGTTACACTGAAATAAATTTAAGACAAAAATGTGTGTGTGTGATCAACCTGTATCAACACACGGCACCTCCACACAGAGGCGTTGGTATATTTATGTATGTAGATATAAATCCTCATATAACAATGAGACAAATAATGAAATCTCCTATATAACAGATAATAGTAACAAGTTATGGCTGTGTATATATATTCATAAACTTAGTCAGGCACCATGTGATCAATGCCTGGGCTTTGTGTCACATGATGGGTGTACATGAATAATGTCTATGTATTGCATGTATTGAAAATGATGATGTGAGGTGGTAACATGGGCGGGCAGGCGGGTCAGATGTAGTTCATTTTCTCAATTTTTGGGGGGGTCCAAAAAAAAGAACCTTGATGGCCAGATTTGGCCAACAGGCCATAGTTTGACCCCCCTGCAATATTCAGTACCTTCCATACCTTTGTCTTCTTTGACTAGCTGGTAATTTTGTATGTATAGGCAACATCATGTCGTTCAAGGTTTCTAATATTCTACCTGATTTTAGAATTACCATTGTTGTTCTTTTTTATTTGGTTGTGTTTTTTGGGCAAATTGTCTTCTGTTTTGTTTCCCAAGTCCAGAAATACAAGTGCAATGCAATGATAATATATGTATATGTTGGATAAGTACAGGAAGTTGCATTAAAATTTCTTCTTTTTGTGTGTTATATGTGTGCTTTATTTTACAATTCAATCTGGATTAGAAAGAATCTGCCCATTGTTAAAAAAGTTGTGAAATGTTGATTTGAGGGAGTATCGGGATTACCAGATACCCTTAGGGAATATAGGAGGCAACAGGTACACATAGCACTTTCCGTGGAACTGTCTAAGATTGTTCAAACATTGAAACACTCCTTCTGCAAATACAGGTTCAGATACAGTGTCTATAATAAACAGCACACACCGCAAAATTCCAGTGAAACACAGACATGATGTTAATTGCCTGACACACCGAGAAGATGACAAAGTCATATATTGATTCTGAAAAGTCAAGTAAACCATAAAACTAACAAAGTGTAGCCAGAAACTCTTTAGCATAGCATAGCAAGTTTTTTTTGTTAACACTTTAATGCAGTATTTCTCAACCGGAGTTTCTCCAGAGGTTGCTAGAGCAATGAGCACTTTGTGACTCTCGGGTCAGTTAAGTGAGACCAATGATTTTTTTGCTAACTGTAAGGGTGACATTCTTCCCACTGACCGCCATGCTCAAATACTGTGAGCTGTGTATATAGTAACTATAGAAGGTTATAGAAAGTTATTTCAAGGGATCTCCCCATGTAAAAAAAATGATAATTGCTTCTTTAAACTGATGAACAAAGCCATTTTTTTAGGCATCCAAATTCTTTGTAAAATAATATGCAAATCATTTTATTTAAGTTACCAGGTTCTACATGAAAGTAAGAAGCCTCTTCACTGCATAATTTATGTTGAAATTATTCAAATTCAGGAACAGATACTAGTCCTAAGGGGCCAGGTCAGGTGAGTAGGGGGATGTGGACCAATTGAAAACCCAGGGTGTTCAATTTGGCAGCCACATCATTGGACCACCAGAATACCGTCTTTGTCTCAGAAAACAGACGTCATTACTTTTTTTGGCTGGAACTTCTTTGGGTACCCTCTGGGGCGCCATTCCTTTGATTGTTCCTTGGTTTCAGGATCATCCTCAGTCATGCATTCTCAGCCAGGTTTCATCCTCAGTCACTAACCTAGCTAAAAAGTCCTGTGCAGCTTCAAAGTGGGCCAAAATGGCTTTGGATGCTTCAACTCGTTCCTTCTTCTGATCACTGTTCAAACATTTCGGCACCCACTACGCTGAAAGCATGCGCATGTCTAGGATAGTGGTGATAACAAAGCCAACACGCTCCCATGAGATGTCAAGTATCTGGGCTATCTTTTTTGCGGATATTCACCGGTCCTCAATAATCAGCTCATAGACAGCATCGCAGGTTGTCGGGTCAGTTGAGGTTGGGGAGGCGCCCACTGCGGGGCTCATCTTCAATGATGAAATGCCCAGTCTTGAAACGAGATATCCAGGTTTTGACAGTGCTGTAGGAAGGACACTTCTCCCCCAGTGTTTGTGACACCTCAGTGTGAATGTTCTTTGCTGGAGAAACAAAAACTTCATGACAGCATGTAACTCCAATGACCTGAAACTTGCCTCTGCCATCCTAGCTTCTCACTAAAAGAAAAGCCGTTTTAAGAATCGCACATGATATTTGCACAGTTACATACTAAGATATTAGGCTGTCATATGTCCCCACACTCATTTTTCTATTTCATCTGGAAGGGGGCAAAGCCAGGAACTTCTCAGCACCCCCTCATATTTTAAACCCAAAGCCATCATCAATGGGACTTTTTGTTCTCAATGCAATATATAGGCAAATGATGGCTTTTGGGAGGGGTCAGCAGGGTACTAGACATAGCTTTTTTTAAAATAGAAAGTTGTATGTGGTAGTGCCCATGTACGTGCCAAGAATAGTAAGGCTGGCTTCCAATGCACAATATGTAAAGCTCACAGTGTGCAGTGAAATCAGAGTAAGCCGTTTCAGCACAGGACAGGAGCCTGTACAGGTGTTCAAGATGGAAGACCAGTCACTGCTAATCTCTTCTTGTGCAGGGTGAGGTGGTGGGAAACTGGAAAATAATTACCGTAGTTTTCCTGGTCCAAATACATGGCCCTGCTGCACTAGCTTCTAGTTACGAGAATGGGATGGACTTTTCAAGTATCTAGGTATCATTGGTCCAATGGCTTAGTAGGATCTACTACCATATGCATGCTTCCATGAATTGGCATCGAGTAAGCAAAATGATAGTAAGTGGGAACATAAATTTCAAAAGGTTTTACTGACATAACATACATAAATATGCCCACTTGCAATTATTGTTAGACATTTTAGGAGACAAAATCCAGAGGTGAGAAACCTTTACTATACTCTTTATTCTCAGTTATGAAAATAACTGCATAGATAATTATGACTACTACTATACTAAGAACTAGCTGTTCTCATCATAAACATAAAATACTTGCTGTATTTTTAAAAACTGTCCCTATTCCCAATAGACATAGTGATCTCTTCCATTGCAGGATGTGCACATTCCGTTCAATGCATTCTCCATCTTTTTAAGTCAGACATCTGACAATAAATGTAAATCATCATATAAACTTTTCTCAATGCCTTTTTTGCATTCTCTCGACTGCTGGTTTGGGCCAATTACTTTCTTCCCTGTCTGTATACCTGTTGCAGATCAGGTAGCAATGGAGCATAATCCTTTAATAAACTAATTGGTAATGACAGATTCCATATTATTGCACTTACACTATTTTTATGCTTCATTGTATGTATCAATATGCCAACTACTCCATATTATTAATATTATTATTATTAAACAGGATTTATATAGCGCCAACATATTACGCAGCGCTGTACATTAAATATACTAGCAATTTAGATTTTGTATGTGGACATACCCACATGAATCTTTAATTTAAATTAGGTCTTTAATTTTATCTCTCCCTCTATCCAAATGGCTAACAATAAAACAATATTCAGCTGCTCTAGGCTCCATAACGGTTTCTTCAAACCACAGTGCAGGAGCATTGTTAAGATATGAAAAAAAAACATGGAAACATCCCTGAGCAACCTGAGGAATGTAACAAAGTAGCATGCCATGGAAGATGATGGGTTTTGCAAATTTACAGTGGAAAGGGCTTAAGGAAGCCTGGCTAAGTAAAACCTACTAATTGTACTTACGGCACAAAAGTGTGCTAAATACTTTACCAGAAGTGAAAGACATCCTAGCACAAATAATTCAGACAGTAATGGCAGGAATCAGTCATCAGTAATGAGATATGTAATTTAGAGTTCAGAATTCGGTTATTTGTAGTTTACAGGTGCAGACAATGGCAGTATGTAACACAAAACATAATAGTAAAGTTAAGGGGTCTAAAGTATTAGATGTATAGTGCAGGGATCATGTGCAAGCAGATTAAAATACTGTATTTCCCCCGAAAATAAGAAACTATCTTATATTTATTTTCCTGATGAAGACACAATATGGCTTATTTTCAGGGGATGTCTTAATTTTTAATTTTTAAGTATTTTATTTTCATTAAGTATTATTTATCAGGGATCCAGTGAGAACTGGGTCCAATCTGCACAGTGGAGCTGAGACCCACAGACTGTTGCTGGTCAGTGCTGGGGTAGAGAGACACCCTGCTAAGTAAAATGGCAGCCACAGCTTTACTTCTTCCCCCTGAGAACACACAATACCTAAAACAGAGCATCCTGCTCCTCACTTCACTGAGGAGACTTTCACTTTCTATCCTCCCTCTATGCCTCAGCTTGCAGCAGGCACAGAACGACATGCCTATCACTGTGCCCTATTTTCTGGGTATGGCTTATATTGCACAAATGCTTAAAAATCCTGCCACGGGTTATTTTATGGGTGTGTCTTATTTTTGGGGAAACGCGGTATAAAGGTCAGTAGTAACGAAGAATAAAGGGGTTAGGAGTAAGTAAAGAAAAGTGGATGGGCAGAGGTCAGGCTTAAGTAGCTCAGAACACAGAAGTCAGGAACAAGTAATGCAAAATGCAGCAGTCTGGAGCAAAAGAATACAAAGCAGACAAGTAATTGGCCAGTAGTATGTTATACATATTCCCTTCGTATATTTATAATTGGGTCTGTAATTAGTGTACCCTTTGTATTTGGACAGAGTTTATCTTTGATCGTAGATTACTATATCTAAGCTTTTTGGAGCCTGATTTATTAAAGCTCTCAATTTCATCAGTGAAGATGGGTGATCTAGCAATCCTGGAACAGATTTCTTAAAAGTCATTTGCACCAGATGAATGTGTATCCTCTCCAGCTTTGGAGAGCTTTAATAGCTCAGGGGCACTGTGTTCCTTAATCATAAAATTAGGTTATTAAAGTGTGTCAACCGAAAGCAATCCAAATCATGAGAAAGTATATTATCATGGTCACTTTTTGTTGATGAAACCATGCTATTTTATGTGAGAAAAATTTGTCAAAAGAGGTTGCTCTGACACTACATGGCGGGGGTTATAGGACTAGGATAAAAGCCAGTGTTATGAAGCAAAGAGAGAAGAACAGAAGGAAAGGTGCAACCCATTCAGTGGGTACAACCTAGAGGTGTTTTGGCTTGAGAAGATGGTAACTATTGCCCTTAGGTCCTGCCTGTAATATTGTTGCTTAACACAAATACACATATAATACATAAATCTTTTTTCCTACATGTATGACAATATATATATATACACAATATAGTTTTTTTTGTATATTTGTATATGCGATTATGTGTTCACTCCTCTGACAACCACATCAAAACTTACAGAGGGTATTTTAGTACTGAATTAATATATTACATTGCATTAATATGCTCAATACAGTAGTTACCCGCTATATCGCAGTTTATACACTACTATACAGTACTGTAGAGCACATACAGTAGTCACTATAAATTGGATATGTCTAAGAAAATACCCCAAATTCATCTTGCTATATGCTTGCAAACGTTTTCTGCTTGTGTTTAAAGCGTGTGGGGGTAATAACGGCTTAAACTATAAACAAAAAGCAATTGGGTGTGGCATCCGTGTATTGCGGATTTCTGTTTATCATGGGTGGTTTTGAAAGGTGCCCCCCCTCCCCCCCATAAATGGGGGACTACTGTAATAATCATTTACTTGCAGTGGGAGCTCTAGTAGGCATCATCAAAAGCTTCACTATGCAAAAGGTTTTTTTACAGGTCCTGGTTTCTCTACTACTATAGAACTAACTCATTTTAACTTTGCAGGTCCAGGAAAACCTTTTGTCTCTCCACCGCAGACCTGCCATTGTCTACACCCTTTAAGAAACAAATTACATTGATCATTTTCAAATAGGTGTTGTGGATAAGTCTGAACCAGGTGTTGATATGTTATGTATTTCAGTGATGCAAGAGTGTGACTGGCACTTCATCCTCCGGCCCTTTAAGACCTAAGAGGGTATTGAGCAGGAGCATATTTTACACTTAATCCTGCTGTGGATGTTAGGATAACGTTATAACCAGACAACCTTTGTGCTGTTATGTGTTGAGTGGTTAAACTCTTAAGCAAGTGTAGTACAGCATGGGACGTGTAAAGTATCGTCTCGTGACCCAAAGTTAGAAGTGAGACACTTTCTACAGCCATTGCACATGCCGCCGACACACGCAGACAGGCTGGCTTGGTTTGCACAGTAACAGGCCGTGTCTTAGAGACATACACCACAGGCCTCAATTTACCTCCATGCATCCGAGCAAGCACAGCAGCCATGGTTTTACAATTCTCTTTTGCATACAATACAAATGGTACATTGAAATTCGGCATTCCCAATGCAGGGGCAGAGGTCAGGGAGTCTTTTAACACCACATATGCTTTAGTCATTTCATCAGATCATTGAATGTTATTAGGGGCACTCGGGTGGTACTAGGACTGGGCTGTGAGTCCCAATACAGGCAGTCAGGAATCCAGTGTCTGTAAATCTTGATCATGCCAAGAAAGCGGAGCTGCTGTTTCTTTGTCTGTGGGCAAGGCAGACTGGTAATGGCATGTACACGGCTGGGGGCTAGCAGGGGGGATCCGGGGGTTAAAAGCATTAACAGGAATGTGACCTGTTGCAGACAGAACTGAATTTTTTTCTGTGATACCCTCTGTCCTATCTTTCCCAAAAAACACAACAATAAAACAGTATCCTTCTGACATGCCTCTTGCGAAGGACTACACAACAATGAATCATCAACATACTGTAATAAAGCTGAACCATGCTGCGGCTGCCAGTTGGTAAGGACCTGCTGAAGGGCAATTGGGAAAACTGCGGGTGAGTCAACAAAACCCTGGGGCAAGGGGCACCAGGTGTACTGCTGTCCCATGAAAATGAAAGCCATAAGGGGCTGAGTCTCAGGTGATAATATGGAAAAAAATGCATTGGCCAAATCAATAACACTGTAAAGTTGGGTGTCGGGTGGTACTGCTGTAAGGATGGTAGTAAGATCTGACATGATCGGTGTTAGGGGCGTAACCAGCTCATTGATAGCTCTGAGATCCTGTGTAAAACGATATGAGCCATCTGGCTTTTTGACAGGATTTGCTGGAGTATTGTAAGGAGAGCAAGTTCTCTTAAGTATGACTTGCTGGCAGAAAGATTGAATCATGGGTGCTAAGGAATCTTCCTTGCCTTTAGGTAAAGGATATTGCTTTTGGAATTTGGTGTATGTGGTTTTGTGAGTGCTGTATATGGGGTGCAGTCCAGGAATTCCATGTCATATGGTCCGGTGGACCATTTGCTGTTAGGAACTGGAAAATCCAAAAAGGGCAGTTGCAAGGTTGTATTGGCATTAACCGCTCCCTTTGGGTCAACAACCAGTGACATTCCCAGAGATCCCATCAGGGCTCTTCCTAACAGGTTAACTGGACAACTAGGTAATACCTTGAATGAGTGATGTGTAATGTATTCTCCATGTACCGTACATATGGGAATGTGAGGTGTGCGTCTTGTAGGGGTGATGACTCCCACAGAGGGCCCACCAGGTGTAGATACACCTGACCAGGATTGCAGAATGGAACAAGTCGCTTCTGTGTCTACTAAGAGGTCTGTCAGGAACTGTCCTACTTTTAATGTGATTGTTGGGTTTTCATCAGCCTGGTCAGAGATTTGTAACATAGTGGTCCTATGGGCATCCCTATGGTTGATGTGGTTTGCCTCCCCATTGTATGGGGTACTATGGGGCAGGGTGGTTGTAATTGTAAGCTGAATGTGGCTGCATTGGTGTGCTATGTGTTTGCTGCTGTATTGACTGCTGTTGGTGTGTAGGGCAGTCCCTGGCCCAATGACCTTCCTGTCCACAGGAAAAACATGCTAGATTCCTTCTAACATTTCCATATCCTCTATTGTCATTCCCGTCCTGTCTACCTCCTCAGCCTCTACCTTTTCCTCTGTACCATCCAGGTTTACCTGAATAATGGAGTCCCTGCACATGGGGTTTTGACGGTTTAGGTAGCTCAAAGCAACCAGCAGCGTCTTTAGTTAACAATTCTATCTATCTATTAATCAGTGACTGTGTAAAAACAACATTCAAATCTCCTTCCACACTGTCCCAAACCTTCGAGCATAATCACTTACTGTTTCTCCTGCTTTCTTTTTGCACGCTAATGCTGTGGCCATTGATTTTCTATCTCCATGTATCCTAACAATCTCATTATGCACTTGGTCCCACATAGGTTTTTGAGGTTAAGTACACAAAAGCGGATGATGTGTAGCTGCTGCTGCTGGGTGATGTGGGACTATTTGGGGGTGGTAATAATATCTGTGACTGCTTGGTCTGTGTTTTGGTAAGAAGAGGAGGGGCTGAGGAGGGAATCCTGTGTAACAGTTTGTTGCTGCACGGACTGTATTAGACAGATATCGTAATCCTCATCCTCCTGTGTTCTCCTTTGTGTTTCTGCTGTTAGTTGTGGATATAAGGGTGGAAATGGGGGTGGAAAAGAGGATGTGATTTGGGCAACAGTTTTCTCTTTACAGGGATTGTAATCTTTCCAATACATTTTCAAAGCATACCAGATTTCTCCGCAAGCCTTCATGTATTGCCGGTCCCACTCGTGGATCTAATTTATATCCCCATCCGTCTCGATTACTGAGACACATTCCTAAAATACAACTAATATGGAATTGAGAATGATTCTTTCAGTGGGTAGAGATCAGGGCATTTCAAGTTTTCAGTGCCATTGTCCAAATGTAATGTAAAATGGTCAGTGTATTAGTCTCCTGCTCTGTGATTTACAAAATCAACAGGAGTTTCCCCTGGAATATTATAAGGAATATCCTCATCACTGGGTGACATGGCTGTGAGTTTTAGTTTCTGTCTGATTTAATGTGTTTCTTTACATGTTTTTTTATGTGGATCTGAGAGCTGTTCCTCCTTTGTGGAATTCTCCTTACCTTGGGAATTCCCAATAGTATAAACTACAGTATAAATATCAGATAGTTGTACACAGTTATTGTTAGTTCAGTTGGTAGCTGCAGTGCTCGCTGACGTCCTGTTCCCAGGACCGCTTACCAAAACGCAGCTTAGGTGACATTACTGCTTGCCCGGGGCAACCACAGCAGTGAGGATTGACCCAACCTCACCTTGCCAGCCACCAACCAGATTAGTATACAAACTTACCTTATTTACAATATTTCTTACACTTCTATATCATGCAACAAATATTCTTATACTCTATACATTAAACAGAAGCCATCGGTGTGCACATATTCAATAAAAAAAGATTCCCCAAATCTTCCTAAGGACCCAGTCCTTCTATGAGGGAGTCCACACTGCCACAGTGCTTAAGTTCGTAAGATATCTACAGGGACCCGGGGGGGGGGCAGAGGTAAAAAAGAAAATTTCTACTTACCCGATCCTGGTCTTTATAAGGTAGGAGATATCCCACTTCTGACGCCAAACTGTTAGGGCGATCTCCTATTGATCCCAGATCAATTTTTCCCTCTTTCTGATCACTTCTGTTTACAGCGTTGGAAGAGTACGCAACACACGCAATTTAATGTGTGGTTAGATCACTCTCAAAACTTTATTGTTTGCACACAGTTTTTATACCAGTTTAAAGGCATAATCAGTGCATGATCACATGACTACAGACAATTAGCAGACATAACAGATGTCCTTGTGGTTCTCTTAGAACAATATATTTTTGTCAAAGTAACAGATATATGGCAGTAGGGAGGAAAGGAAGAGTTTCAAGGTAAAAAGGGGGGAACCGGATGCTTGTTTACTGATAAGAGTACAACTAGTTTCAACATGATTCAATCACCTACAAAACATAACAAAAGTACAAAAATAATTAACTTCAAGAATCAGTAAGCAAAATTCCTCAGCTACTTACACAGTTTTAGAAGACCTTTTTGCTGTTTTCAGAGTCTCCCTATTCTCAAGGAAAAAAAATGTTGGAGTTCATGTAACACAAATAAACCATTATTTACCATCTTCATTTTTCAATCATCACTAGTTTCCATATGCTCAGCAACAATAAACGTCTCTCATTTTCACTGTCTTTGACCACTGTACCATCTCTTACCTGAACACGTCACCGCTGAAATCTGCACAATATTCCACTAGAGTATCCTGCTGTCTTTTTAGGTGCTGTACATCAAAATTTGCTATTCCATTTACCCTATCCAATCAAGGATATCCGTGTTATTTTCCATGACAAATTAATAACATTCTACAGAATAGCTTCTCATTGGTCAAGAATTTGCAAACAGAGGATAGCTATATATATGAGTTGGCATAACACCCAACACATTCTTTAGAGGGTTCAGGGTATTTGAAAAACACCTATCCAGGACAACCTGCCACGATCCAGACAGAACTGCTGTAAGTTATTGGATTTATTATGCCATGGAGATAGGTCATGATTCAGTAATTGTCACTGTTGAATTCCAGAAACTTGAGCAGTGGAAAAGCAAAGATATTGTCAGTAGTAGCAACTTAGGTTACAATATACATTATACCAATTTTGAACAGCAGAAATATAATAAGGCAATAGGGGGTTTCTAAGTACAACTGTTTTTTTTTTTTTATTCTAAATGAGGCTTTAGATGATAGGAGCTATCTAATTAACTGTTTTATATTAGGCAAAAACTTAACATATCAGGAATAATGTACTTTAATTAGAATTATATACTTAAATATACATAATACATAGTACATAATTATAAACATCAGTAATCATGACATTCTGTATGCAGTTATTAAGTAAAGATTCAAACACTCTATACTTTAAAAATAAAATGCTCTCAGAACTAACACAGTTGGATTACAAATATGTGAACGGTTCTACATGTGAAGAGATGTGTAATTCTGTTCAGCCAATCTTGTAATATGAATATCAGTACCATACAACACTGCAGTTAAGCATAACCTGTAGAAACCCATAGGCTGCACTTGCAGAGGTTTTCCTTTTGGTGCTGCTAGTTGTGATTATCATCCACCATGAACTGAAACAAAACGTGTGTGCACACACACAAATTGCACAACCCATAGACTATGTGCAATTTTGTAAACTTAGTTTGCAAGTACTATATGCAATCCTGAAATATACTATGTACAGCTATGGTGTACACATACTCCAGTAGATAAAGCTTTTACATGGACTTGCCCAAACATCTAGCTATGTGGCTAGCTTCAGATACTACCCAGTGGTGCATTGTGTCGATAATGGGTGGACCAATTTAATAGATGCAATAACACAAAAGGCCACATGAAGCATGGAAAGGAACATTTTTCCCTTGACTTGAAAATTGGAATAAACCAGTCACAAATGTAGTATGCCTGTTCGGTGTCACTGAGCAAACTGAAAATACTATGTGGAAAGTCTCCAGAGGCGTATCACCAAGAAGGGACACGTAGAGAATACAGTCCAGCACCTGCATTTTGTGAAACACCATAAGTACAACATTTTTTTTATTTAATTGAAAAGCAGATTCCTGACAATTCTTAAGCTTTATAGACGTACTGATATATTGAACAATGTTGGTATTAATACTGCAGAACAAAATTTAACATTACAACCTTTGCCAGTAATGAACAGATATCTTAACACAAAGGGATTTAAGCAAGGGTGTGCTTGATCTGGAAACAGGTACATTATATATATTTCTATTTTTGTGAGACCTATAGACCTATTAGAAATAAAACCTATGATATTTAATTGCTCTAATATACAACCAGTGAGAGAAGGTTTTAAATTAAATTCTTTGGGGCACTTACTGCCTGTTTGCTTAAATGGGTTGTGCAGAACATTGAGGAAAAGGTATAGTCATAGCAGAAAAGTCTAAAGGAAAACAGGTTTTGGTGTGGTTTCTTCAGGTTGTCAGCAATGGCACGCTCCATACCTCTGTTTGTACATGTTTCCTTTAAATGCTCACTTGTAAAGAAAGACAAAATTATACAGATAATAAAATGGTATAAGCTTGAAAAAATGCCATTTATAATTTAATTTTAATTAGTAAGTACCAATACCACAACTAATACATCATTTCTAATTATTCTATTTTTCTTCTCAGCATCAACTTTCAACCAGAACCATCATGAGAAAGAATTTTCCCCATTTCCTGATTACATTGGTGGTGACTGTGATTATCCTGCGATCTGTCTTCTATTTACAAACTTTCAATGGTCCAACAGCACCCACTGCAGCAAAAGAGGTGGTTGTTCGTCAAGTTGTTCCAAACAATACATATTATCCAGTTGTAAAGTGTGTGGTAAATGCCAGTGCTCGCCATTTCCCTCACTTTAAAGGGGAGCCACAGAATATGAAAGATTTTTTGCTATACCGTCACTGTAAAAGTTTTACGTTGATACAAGACTCTCCTATGAAATGTGGTGGTGCTAATGGCTCCAAAGATGTTTTCCTTTTACTAGCTATTAAAACAGCACCAGCAAATTATGAACGTCGGGAAGCTATAAGGAAAACGTGGGGAAATGAAACAAGCTACAAAGGTTTAAAAGTGAAACTAATTTTTCTAAGTGGAGTTTCAAGGTCTCGGAATGAAGCAAAACGTATGCTGCAGCTACTGGAAGCAGAGAGTCTTACATATAAAGACATCCTGCAGTGGGACTTTGAAGATACTTTCTACAACTTAACACTGAAACAGGTCCTTTTTCATAAGTGGATGGATCTTAGGTGCCCAGGGGCACAGTTTGTTTTCAATGGTGATGATGATGTTTTTGTTAACCCTCTAAATGTTGTTACATATTTGAGTGGCTTGGAGATAAATGGACTGAAAAAGCATCTTTTTGTTGGATCACTGAATATAGGGATGCCACCTGTCCGTGATAAGTGGAGCAAGTATTATGTCCCAGAAGAAATGTTTCCTGGTGATCACTTTGCACCCTACTGTGGAGGAGGAGGTATCATCATGTCTGGCTTTACAGCTAATGCCATCTCAAGGGAATCGGAGCACATTCCCCTTTTTCCTATTGATGATGCTTACCTGGGAATGTGCCTTGAGAGGGCTGGTCTGAGCCCAGATAACCATGAAGGAATGCGAACATTTGGCATCAGCATGCCAAAAGTGGTAGACTCGTTTGATCCTTGTTATTATCGTGACATGCTTATGGTCCATCGATTTATACCTTATGAAATGCTAATTATGTGGAAAGCATTACAGCTTACCAAGCCTCAGTGCAAAACATCTGTGGATCAAGTTTCTAAATCAGCTAAACCATAAACAAATCAAGCGCACAGCTCACTGCATATCCAGGGCCATTCTAAGATTCGACTGCAGGAGGTGCAAAGCAACATTCCTTCCCAGATGCCACAAATTTTATAGATACATAGCCAGTACTCAAGTAAATCAAGAGAACAAGTTTATTTAATGCATCCACAGAGTGAAGCCATAAATCTGCTGCTACATTTTGGCCTTTCTCATAGGAAGGTTTGTCATACCTAACTACAAAAATGTACATGATTGGCTGAATTTCATTAGCTGGTTTATGGATTTTACTGCAGCTCTCCCTCCAATAAATAAACTTGCACTTTAAATGGCTCTCAGGAGTGCTGGCTGTTTATCTTTGGATCAGCTCAACCATTAGGAAACTGTATTACATATCAGGAAACATAGTTTAGCTTAGGCATTAAAACTCATTTCTGTAAGATATCAGATATCTTCTGTAAGACTCAGATATCTGTAAAAATAAATGTTATCATGATATTTGAAAAAGCCATATCAAAGAAAAAAGTGTATATTATTTTTCATGGTACGGGGGGGGGGGGGGATTTCAAATAGAGAATAAAAAAAGACCACAATGCTTTTAGAAAGTTGATGTTTTTCTTGCTTTGCCCTGGCAGCTGCTGAAAGAGTTTGGAGGCAAGGCTAGAAGCTTCCTTGGCTCCAAATTTAAACTGTGTGGCTATTCTCCAGTTTCTGTGTTGTGCTGATTGTCATTGGGCATGTTTATTGAGATTTCATCTAGATAGTTGTTTTCTCTGGCCCTGTTTAACTGAGATTCAGGTAGAAAGCAAATCCGCCACAAACATTGGACATTCATTTTGCTTCTAAAGCAAGGCCATGCTTGTTCAAATTACGTTTGTAAGCAACACAATGAAAAGTGTTCCTATAGGCGAGACAACCACCTTTAGCACCCACCATCAATCCTGGTCCATCAATCCAATATTTGGGTGATTAAATAGAGCACAGAAAGCTTTTTACAGATGTTGCATATCTGCATGTTATGCTACTTCACAGCCTATGTACACTATATGAGAAGCATATAGAATACCAGCCTACCATTGCAACCCTTTTGAGCTACAGAATAGACAACACCTATGCTTTTTCACAGTGTGAACTGTTAAGATGATGCAATAAATTGAACAAGCTAAACTCTTCACTGGTCCCAAATCAGCAAATGTGCTCTCTGCCATATGGCCATAGGCAAAAGCAGGGAGGTTTTTTTTGCATTGGAATTCACTAGTCTGAACTTTGGAAGATACAAACAGATATCAGATATTGAAACAAATATAAACCATTGACCAAAGTTCTTCAATCAGTTAAACAACATTAGGTGCCATTGATGAATTGCTAAGAGAGACTTTATATATAAATATATGTCATTACACAGTTGAGTTTGGTTGATTACAAAGCAAGAGAGATGTAAGGAGATTTACATTTAATTCTGGCTGCCAACAGCATATAGTAACACAATTTTTTTGGGGTATTTCAGTGAGGGTATGAGTTCCAGGCTGCCCACACCTCCAACCCCCTGGAAACAGAGGTCAGAGGCACCTTTGGTGAAGACTTTGAATGGACATACCAAAGCTTGGATCCCACACCCTAAAAAAAACCCCAAAAAACTTTATTTAGCCACCAGCAGAATTGCCGGGGCACCATTCCTGGTGGAAATTCAGGTTTATCCCAAAGCAGAGCAGGAGGGGAATGTGCTGAGCATATATCAGGACGATTTCCTAATCTTACCAAGATCGATAGGGAGTATTGAAGGGAGTTGCAGACTATCTTGGGGGGCAAGACCCATTGGGGCCTTTTGGATTTCAGGGTAGTGAGAAAAAACTGTACAACCTGAGCAGCCCTATAGCAATTTTAGAAATGCTATGCAACCTTTAGAGAGCATTCTGGCACAATTGATTATGCTCACTTTGTGGCCCCAGATGAATTCTATAACTTTAGTTTGAAGTAGATCAAGTGATCTTTACAGTAAGGGGATTAGCAGCATGAAAAGTAAGTAAAGCACTCTAGGCAGTACATTCATATTAACCACCGCCACCCTATTCATACTGGTCGGGGGGGGAGAGAGACCAGATGGCAAGGTCAGCAAAAATTGGTTTAAGGGGTCATAATTCACTTGATATTGTGGGGATTGGGGGGTAAGCTTGATCCCCTGATTTGGTAAAGCCTTCTTGTGCCACTTAAAGTCTGTCCTGTTTTAAAGAAGATATCATTGTGACAGCAGAGATTAGGTCAATGGACCTTCTGGTTTGGTCCAGTGTTTGGCAGTACAGTATGAAGTGAGGGAGGGGCCAGTTTCAGCCTGAATTTCTTTTCTTTCTTTTCCAGTACACATTGGAGAACTCATAAAGGCCGGTACATTATTTGTTTTAAAGGTTCAGGGCCCATGAGGGTTTCCTTCACCATAAACGGCTCTTTAAGCCTTTGCTTGTGGGCTAGCTTCAATTTGGGGAGGGTGAGGGAAGCGAGAAACTCCTCTACCCCAGTAGGGTACAATGAAGAGATAGATTGACAGAGGTTTGTGTACATCTGCCTGAGCAGGTTTTAATCTCAGATGGTGAATATGTTTTAGGACGAGGATCCTGTTTGCTGACTAAAAGTTGGCCCAGTTTGTTAGACCAGGTGAAGAACCTTTGACCCCACCCATGGGAGAGACCTTCTCTGCTCTAATGGGCAGATGAAGATTTGGTCAAGGGCTACATTGGAGACCTCTAAATGAAACAGAGTACCCTGGACCTTTGGCAAGATTTGGTCTAAGTGATTCCCATAAAAGTCTATTTGCCCTGAGATGGGGGCATAGTATACCACAAATGTGACTATCAAGCCTGCAACAGTGCCCACCACCAGAGTAGATCTGACCTCTGGTGCCACATAACCTTCAGCGCCTGGAAATAAGGTGTTTGGCCTAGCATGATGCTACTCCATAGGGTTTCTACCGGGCATTGGCCGTAAAAAAAATAGTGGGTGGTTTTTGTGAATATAGGTAGGTGAAGAGTTCTTAGTGAAATGGGTCTCCTGCAAAGCGATATAGTACCAAAAGGCTTTCCATCTTTTGACCAAAGAGTTGAGACCTTGGGGATTATGGGAGATAATCTTAATGGTTAGGGAGTCATCCAAGGTCATGATCCCATCAAGCATGGGAAGGCCATTGTTACCCGTTGGGGAGTGGGACCTGTAATTTTGGCCTGACCATGTAGCCACTTGACTAATTTGGGCCAGAGTGAAACCAACATGCCCAGACACTGTGGTAAATATAGCTCTAGTTGAATGAACTATAATGGGACGACACTCCACCCCATAAGCATTTTGGATAACCTGTTCAATCCAACAAACAATAGAGCCAAGCGAGCTTTGCTACTGGAATTGGCACACATTTTTTATCTTCTGCATCCACAATAAAGCCTGCGGCCTTAAAAAATGAATAGGGAAAGACAACAAACATTTAACCAAAAAGCATGAGAGCATCTGGCTGTGTAAAGAGATGTACAGCTACTCGATGAGTTTTAAATTTTTAAAGTGCAGTTTCAAAACGATATATGATTTTTACACTTTCAAACATCATTGATTTCAGTATTGGCCATGTTTAGTTTTATTTCAGTTCAGCTTTTGCTGAAAGATCACAAAGATCCAGCAGAAAGTGGCAAGTAGTTTAGGCAGAAGACTTGGCAGTAAAAAACACAGCCATTTATTGGACCCAAGAGCCTGAGGGGTCCAACATAAGCCCCATCCTCTAACCTGCATTTCTCAGGCTGGTACTCTGATTGGACTGTCTGTCCACAAACGTTGTCCTCATGAAAACATATGGTAAAGCAGATAATAAAAAATCACTCAAAAACAGACAGAACAAGCCACAGTTTACATCAGATTTTAATTTACTCATCTAATGAAAGCAATGTGAATTCACAATAGAAATCTCGCCAAACTTTGTGGGCAAAGTGGTTCATGATACATACAATTTACCCTTCCTCTTTTAGACATAAATGGTCATTTTCACAAAAGACAAAGGTATGGGAATTTAAAGCCCTCTATATTCTAGGGGCTGACTGGCACTTTTAAACATGGATTAAGCATATTTTATGAATTCCATCCCTCCATATTATTCTAAGAGGGAAAAGAGGTAATAGTCCTTCATTTACTATTCATTTTTGACAACACAATTTAAAAACAGAAGTCATCTTTGACCACAAGAGAACATTTTAGTGTTTAGACATATTCTTTACAAAAAACAATGAATATGCAAATTACAAACCACATGCCACTGCAGCAAAGTGGTCCTATCGCCCTAATAAAGTACAGCAACATTCTAAAAGCTGTCCACAGAACAGTTGTATACATCAAGATGACAACTCCAGGATGTGGTTAACATTATTAGGAGAATATCAAGTAGAATGGAAATATAGGAGCTGGCAATGCAAACTTTTCTCCCACCCTCCTTTCGGCTTTCGGCAAACCAACCACCAAAACAGCTTTCGGAAATCCAACCACCCAGACTTCAGAAGCCAGGTCCTTTGTATGTAGGGGAAGTAACCAGAAAACCCTACATCAAGAGGTGTTCAGGAAACTTGTGTGGAATGGCTAGTTAATTTAGGGATTCATACATGCATAGTGCATAAACCTAACACCCCAAGTGTTAGAACCACCACCTACACAACTAAAGAGAATGAAAACTGTAGTATTATCAGATGATGCAGCCAGCAATAAATTTGTGCCAAAAACTCATGTGTAATAAGCCCTCATCAGACCCAGACAAAAGGGAAAACTCTATGCATAGGAAATATGCATCATGCTCCCTTATGTCTATGAGCATGGCACCAAATATGTACTCAAGCTCATAATATGAATGAAGAGAATACAACATATTGAACTATGTACCAAATGACTAATATTGCTTTCTAATATTTTTCACACATCCATGTTATCTTATTTCCTAACCTGTAAACAAATGTAAAAGAATGAAAAAAAATCTCAGTTAAACTTTAAAGGTTGGAAACCAGACTGTTAATGAAAGTCAGGCTCTAAGTGTGCTTCTCTATACCCAGAACCATTTACTGGCAAAGGGTTGTAAATATAAAGTAGCCTTAATAAATATTGGATATCAGATATTTAAAAACAGTATCTACTTTATAATCCATCAACCATACAACCACTGGAGTGCCAAAAGTAATAGTTTATAGTAAATAACAGAAAATTTAGTAAAAAATGCTTGAGCTGTGCAACAGAATGGACACACAGCTTAGAAAACTGTACCCTGCTTAACCGAGTAAAAGCAGATAAATAGCTTTTACTTGTTGCTGCCTAAACATTTTAGAGAACTGTCTTGTGTAGGAGGACTACAGAAGTTCACATAAAAAGCTACATGAGCTAACACTACCTTGTGCTGGACAAGTTTCAATACTATATGCATCAAAATGAAGACCATTTCAGAACATGATATAGAGGTATCACATTCAGTATACCAGTCACATTAAGGAGTTAAGGATTCACTGTACTGTTATATTAGAGATGACAGCAACCATTGAAGTTGACAAGTGAAAAATCAGATTACTCCGATTCTCAAAGCTTATGTTGTGCTGCCAGGACTAAAATATGTGCCTATAACATCAGTTAATGCATTACATATCAATAATCCTTCACACACACATGACAATTGTAAACATCTGATATTATAAGCATGGTCTCCTGGTCAGGCGGAGGTAAAGTTAATTGATAGTTGAAGAACTTCATGCCAAAAAGTGTAATGTGAACAATGGAGTGAATGTGCAAAAAACGGTTCTTTTCAAATCGTGCACAAGTTTCCCCTACCAACGAAAATGCATACAGATGTGCAAAACACGGGAACTTTCAGTCCTTTTTTTGATTGTTTCTTTGGAATGTGCATGCCTCACACATCTCTAGGCGGAACCATAATCAGGCAAGCACATCTTGCCAAAGAAACTGGCCTCTGATAACTCAAAAACACTTTCTGTGTGTCCAAAGGGTTTTAAAATAGAAGTGCATGTAGATAAAAGGTGCGAACATGATTAGAATTCCACTTTGCAGGCAGGGAAGGTTTCATCCTGCATTGACACACTGCTGGTGCTTCCCAGAACAATTACGCCCAATGACTGCTGGAGGGCATGGGTTTCTTCATACCACGCACGGACTGCTGTTGACTCGAATGTTGGAATTACAGTTACCTGAATATAAAGGAAAGGAAAAAGAAAGGAACATAAATACTTAAAACTAATGTACGGAACATTTTATCATTTTAACAATTTTGCGGCCAAATGCCGCTCTTCAGATGGCTGGATTATTTTGCCCAATGTACAGCTTTAAACTTTTGTAAGTTGCACCCCTCCCCCCAAAAGCAAGTACAGTGCTGTATGTTGTGTAAGCTGTTGCAATTTTTCTTTTTTGGAAAATATCAGGGATCTAAGCAGACCACGGATGGTCCCTACAATGAACAAGAATATACTCATATTGAGTGTGTTCATTCACTGACTCAGGAAATTGGCAACATTAAAAAAAATATCTACCAAAAACCTGCAGGTTATCAAGCACAAGTACTACAGTAAATTGTATCTAGCAAAGCAATGTAAAGAAGCTGTATAACCAGGCATTTCTATGTGGATTGTGGATACCACATCGATGTGGAGACTTTGCAAATTTGTATTTGAACAGAAAATTCAGGATGCTCCTAGAGGACTAAATACATTAGGTCAGTTGAAGACAACTATTTTTTTTATCTCTCCACCCCCTCATCCAATTTCTCTCGATCACTGGAGAAATATACAATGTGTGTTACTGCAAACATTTTCCCAGAAAATAATAGTCCCTTGGTTGTCATGAAGATTTGACTTTATCTCTATACGTGATCCAGTTTAGAAATTTCAAGTATTAAAGGGATCCAACTTTTGTCTGATACTTTATTGTAGTGTGCTTTCTAATTACAGCTATATCTCCCGTATTTTCACATGACATTATTAACCCATTTCAAGTGACACAATACACTAACCTTAAAGCAAGCCAGAAACTTTGCTTTAAAGTGAACATAAGCCCTAGTTATAAGTGGTGCAAATTAGGCAGTTGAACCCAGAAAGAAAATCCTTCAAACCGTTCTTAAAAAGGTAAGGATTCTCTGATCACCAACTCATATCTTGGGCACAAGGTGATTGGCAATGTACCACCAGTTACTCAATCTACAAGCCCCTGAACCCACAGACCAAAAGGGCACAAAAACAGGAAGCCAACGAATATAAGACTAGACAGGGTGACTGTATTCAAAGTACTGTTGGAGCCTCCCAGAGCCAGCCATTTCCTCAGGCATGCCAGTAAATAGAAACTATACCCTTTTCTATCAGTTCCTAAACTATCATGCTCAATAGAGCGTTTCCAAATGTTGCTTTTTTATTATGGAAGTAAATACCTGCAAATCTTGTGTCCAGTGACCTTTTCCAGCCAGTAAAGAGTCCAAAACCTTGCGGGTAAATTTTTCCTTCACAGGATCATCTCCACTAATGACATAACAAGAAGAGCGTACCAGCCTGAAAAACTCTTCTTCAACAGTTTGGGCAGCAGGTCCACCAGGCAGATAAGCCAGGTCCACATACACAGGCAGAGCAGGTGGAGAGGATGAGGCTGCATGTGGGTGTCTACCCTGACCAGATGCTGAAAGACAAACATAAACAAGAGTATTTGTTAGAATTTAATTGTTTGTCAAGTACAAAACATAGGAATTAGAGAGTGATAAATAGCAGGCATGTTCTGAATTTATTAGTTTTTTTTTTACCAAAACAATCCCCAAGTGCCTGTGCAGGAGCTGTGATCTTCAGCCATGTTGATTGGCCCAGGATGACTTAAATATGAATGAAAGCAAAAAAATAGTAACACCCTGCCAAAATGGGGACAAGTGACTATAGCAGGATTTAGTTGCGCTTTAATTACAGAATCAGAGTGGATTTTGATTTATAAAAAGTTAGTGAAATCACCAACTTCCAACGGTTTAACCATAAAGTAAATGCTAGCACAGTTTAGATGCATGATTTTAGCGCTTTGCCACTTATAGTTTTTGAAGAACTGAGACAGCCACATATAGTTTTTGAAGAACTGAGACAACGTTAGCTCAGTACAGTCCCTCTTCAGATTACCCTGTCACTACTTAAAAAGGAACTGAACCCAAAGGGGCAAAAAAAAAAAAAAAATACACTTAAGCTACGTACACACGTCAGATTTTTATCGCCCGATAATCGGCATCGGCCAATTATCGGGCGAAAATCTGCCGTGTGTACAGTCGGTGTCGTCCATCGTCCGGACGACCGACCTGCCGGATCCACGGGCGATGGACGACAGCCGATCCTAATGAAAGGGAAGGGGAGAGCGCGCAGCAGGGTGCTGCTCCGTCGCTCTCCCCCTCCCCTCTCCATAGAGCATGAATGGTGCTGTATGTACAGCATCGTTCATGCATCGTGCACTCCCTTGTCGTTGGAAAGGATCGTGAAAGATCCTTTCCAACGACAAAAATTGGAAGTGTGTACGCAGCTTTACCTTTAACCCTGCGGGACAGTCTGATCCCTCCAGGGGTGTCCTGCATCGGGTCCCACATCGACCCAGACCCGGCGCTGTGAGCGCCGCCATCTTTTCTTCTTCCTGTTTCTTCTCCCTACGTCACTCGACCCAGGCGAGGGATGGGGTGACGTAGGATGAAAAAAAAAAAAATGTTTGCAGATCTCACTGCGCATGCAGGAAATGGGCAAATTTTTCTTTATGCGCAAAAAGGCTCCTTCTGTGCATGACTGAGATTCTCTGGCATACTCAGAACGAGCGCCCAAGAGCCTCCTGGGATGCCTAACTTGGGTATACTGAGAGGCTTTGCGCTCCCATTCATTCTCGACCGCCTAGGCCAGGGGTCGGCAAACTCCAGCCATTAGGCCAGATACGGCCTAGCCGGTAGTTTGTTCCGGCCTAACGCCCCCTGGTTGATCCAACCCAATCCTGGCTGGCAACCCGCGGCGGAGACAGAACTACCGGAGCTGGTGCCGCCAGAGTCCTGAAGCCGCATGCGGCTCTTGAGCCTCTGTGTGGCGGCTCCCTTCCCTATTTACCGCGGCCAGCGTCAATACTTCTGCCGTCGGGGCAAATAGGAAACATTCCCTCCCCTCTCCTCTGTATGCATTGCGGAGGAGAGGGATTTCCCTTCAGGGGGCGTTCCTGGTGGGTGGCGGAGACATTAGGGCAGGATTCGAGAGAGAGTCCGGCCTAGTGTGCTCCTGCCTACCCCTGAATTAAGGGGCGGTGCTTCACCCCCCTTAAAAAAAAAAAAAAAAAAAAAAAAGGAGTTACAAATTATATTTTATACTAAATTTAGAAATTTGAAAATGCACCCAATGCTCAAACCCATTGACATTTCCCAAATCCAGTAATAATAAAATAAACAAAAATAGATATCATTGGCAATTGAAATAGTTAAAAGAAATGCTTTCACACAGCTGAATGCACCTGTGTGCATTTAGAATAATTTCAAACAACCTGAACTGAACAACTTGGCCTTTGATGGAAGAAGCTGGTGGCTTCTGATGGTGATGATTGTTTAATTAACAGGGTTCAAGAAACTTATCAGAATTGCATACACACAGCCAAACCAAAAAGCTGAAATAAAAAGGAACCTGAGAATGGCTTATCCAACACACGAGGGATGTTAAAAGATTGTAGAGATTTTCCCACAAAGATTACTCTAATTGCAGGAAAAGTACAGTCTCAGAATGAATATATATATATATATATTTTTTTTTTTTTTTTTTTTTAACAACTACAACAACAACAACAACAACAAATATAATGGCTACATAGCTAAACATTAAAAAGTTAGGGTGGGCTTCAGTGCCATGGCTCTGACAAATGCCAGTTGCCTTGTTATGCATATTCCAGAGTTTTAAAGCTTTCAACTGACCCGGAACAAGTGAGGACATGTCAAGTATGACTTCCAGGTAAACTGGCATTTCCGTAAGGAAAGCTTAGCAATGACAGCCATAGGCTCAGTTTTAAGCATGTGCATGGATACCCAAATAAATCAAATTAATTAAATGTGGAAATTGTACCAAGAGGTGTAACTAGTTATGTAAAGCATTATATATTTCACATCCAAGGTTGCAGTTTAACATTAATTTATGCACAAAATAAACCTGCACTCTAGATACAAGCACCTACATAATATATATGTACTCACTGTATCTGAGCCATAGATAGAAAGAACTTTGGGCCAACAGTGCACATGTGGGTTTAACTGTAACAAGTGACACGTCAACAGGTTTTGAACTTGTGTCATTTGCATGAGTTTAAGATGCTTCTGAGATCCTTTAAAATTTATTGACCAGTGCAGAGATCTTGAATTAACTTCAACTAGACCTGCTTCATAGATTTTTACAATGTGTTGATGCTCAGCAAAGCTCCACAATGAAAAGCTAAAAGGTATAAAATGGTTCTAAGACGAGGTAAACATTGCAATGGATAAAAAAAATATTTGCCAAGTAATAATACTTTTTTTCTGTGCTGCCCGCCAATTCACATCAGCCAAATGCTTTAAACTTTTACTAGCACTGAAAATAACTACACAAAGGACTTACCTGTTGACAAACGACTTCCTGCAGATGTGGCCTTCATTGAATTTCCTATACTGCGTCTAACCATGGATGGTTTTGCATCTGCTCCAGTACGTGTCGTATCAGTTTTCCCTGTGACACTCTTGCCCGCTTTATCTCCAACACCTTTAACTTTGCCAGACAACTTGCTAGCGTTACTTCGAACATTGGAGAGGGGCGACTGGTTTTGAGATTTTTTGTCTCCATGACCTGTTGGCATGGCATCAGGGTCAACCATGCACATACCGGGTTGAGGAGGCAGGGGATGAGGATCCTTTATGTTATGAGGAACAGGATCCAAAAGTCTTGGCGTGTTGTCACCCTCCGAATCTGACGCACCATCAATAGCTATAGAAGGACACTCTTCTGGTCCAGAATCTGATATTGTGGGCAAAGATTCACTTACTGAAGTAGGTGGTGTCTCTGGTCCATTTGAAATTTTTTTCCCAGAAGAGCCTGGGGGCTTGGGCAACTCCTGGGAAGGATCACTGTCACTATCATGTTGGCTTAATACAGCATCAGACTTATGATGTTCAAACTCACATGGGGATACTAAACATAGGTCCACATCATGAGGAGAGGCAGATCTTTCAGCCTGGGCATCAGGCTCACTAGAAAGTGAAGGACGAACAGGCAAACTCAGACCTACTCTGTTTGGCGTATGGGTGTCTGGTGATACATCTCTAGGAGACTCGCTAACAGGAGGAAGTGTTTGCTCAAAAGAAGAGATGGAAAGGGATTCATCCACTTCTGTAGAATGTGGTGAGCCTACTTCTGCAGGCAAAGAAGGAGTAGTTATAGTTGGAGAGACATCAGGCATATCGTCCCTGAAAGGGCTCAAGGAAAGACAACTGGTCTGCCTTCCTTGTGAAGAATTAGAGTTTTCTTGGGAAGATCTGGGAGGGGCCCTCCAGGAGGAGGAGTTGACATTTCTTCCATCTGCTGATGGTAGTGACTGGCCACAAACTGGTTGTGAAGCGGCTGGCGAATGATGCTCTGAACTGACGGGGGATGCCATCTCCAAAGTCCTTTCTTCAGAGCTTCCACAGGGATCATCCAACCAGTCTTGGCCATGATGTGCAGTTTTTCCTTTCTCTTGGATCTCCAAATTCGTGGGCGTCAGATCAAAATTTACACTAACTTCACTCCTGGGTGTTTTGGCCAATGGAGACACAGGAGCAAAACCTTTAGGGGTACTTGTCTCCAGGTACCGGAATCCATTTGGACTTTCTGGTTCAGCTGTACACAGTCCATTTTGTGCATGTTCACTAAGCCCATTAATAGGCCCATCATTGCCAACAGAGGCACATACAGCAGCCTCAATACCTTTATCTGTTGCTTGATTTGTCACAGAGTCCACAGTAAGGGCACCGCTACTTCCAGAAGCAGTACCTTTTTCCGCTGACTGGCTGACAACTTCCTTAACAGACTCCTTAGTTGGGGGCTTACCCTTGCCCACCATTCGGTTACCTGCCATCATATCCTTTTTATTACTTCCCATTTCCTTTTTCAAAGAACCCACTTTAGAATTTGGTCTCCTGAAGTCAGGTGTAGTGGTAGCTTTCTTCATATCTCTTACAGCAACTTTTGTGCCCTTGCTGTCCTCACTCTTGTTATCTTTGGCATCTCTCCTTAGGGTTTCTGTTTTAGCTTCACCAACAGCAGGCCGTGGGTCCTTTTTGGTTTCTTTTTTCTTATCTGCATGAACATCATCCTTTTTGACAGGTAGCTTCTTTTCATCTTTTGGCTGCTCCTTCTTCATTAAAGGCTTTTCTTTTGAGGTCTTCAATCTTGAATCAGATCTTTGTTTCTCAGATGCATTTTCAGATTTAGCTTTGCTCACTTTTTCCCCTTCTGCTCCAGCATCTAGAGCAACTTTGTTTTTTTCCTTACCATCTGGCTTCAGTTCATTTCTAGGAGTCTTTAAAGACTTATCTTTTACGGGTCTAAGTTTTGGCTCTGCACTTAGTCTTCCTGATCCAGATGCAAGACTTTCTTTGCTCCCGGTTCGACTAGGTGTTGCACCAATCTTTCCTGAAAAATTGCTTCCCTTAACCTCCAAGTCTTTTCGTGTTATGACAGGATCTTTTAAAAAATCTAGATGTTTCAGTCTCTCCAAGCCTTCAAGAATTTTGTTTTGAGGCGTGCAGCCAGGGAATAATACTCTTACAATTCTCTCAGAGGGTGCAGAAGGATGCCAAACAAGCAGGACACAGACTGATGTTAGAGAAGTCAGTGGTGTCTCTGACCCCTTTTGTCTTAAAATTCCAGGCCACTGTTTTGTAAAAGCCTCCAGGTCTTTACTACCCTTTACAGGGTTCAAGACATACATTTCTAATCTACCAACACCCATCTTTTGGAAAAGAATAGTAGGTTCAGCAGTTGCACTATTAGTACGGTACAAGGGTTCTGGTCGAATACCAAGTTTCTCTAAACACTGCAGTGTAAGCTTAACCTCTTGCTTAACAGTAATGGTGCTGGGCTCTTCTTCATAAATTGCTTTCTCTGGAGAGTTTAGAAAGACCACACCCAGCTCTGGAGAGATCAGATTTCTCAGCCACTCATCACTTGGCTGTGCTCCTTGAGAGCCATCCTCTTCTCCTTCTGCTATCTTCCTCTGCAGTAAACTATTTATCCCTGGTAGGTTGTCTATTCCCAAATGGGTGAGAAGAATAGAGTCAACTCTATCTAAATGTCGTATTAATTTCCAAAATGGAGACCTAGTATCAGAGCCTCCATTCACGAGCATATTAAATCCATTCACAGCAAAAAAAGCAGAGTCTCCTCTACCCCCTGGGAATACATAGCAGCATGGTTTGAACAACTTCAAAAAGCCCACAGTTGTGGGTGACTCCAGCAATTCAAAGGGAGAGGAGGATTCAAGGGATTCAGACAGATACTCTGACAATTCTTGTAGACCTTCTGTCTCAGGAAACATTTTGTCCTTGTTAAACCGCAATTCGATAAAATCTTGAAGGCTGCATTTGTCCAACTGTGACAAGTCCCAGTTTTCAGGACACGAAACTGTCAAACGGACATGAGATGTGGGATCAGATGAGCTCAGAGTTTCTCCAATCTTAAAATATATAAAGAAGACATTAATGTGTTACCAACTGCATAGGGGTAAATTAAAAGTTTAAAACAAGAAAAGTATGAACAGCCTACCTCTTTATCTGTGAATATCTGAATAAAGTCTTCTATAGAAAAAGCTCCACCACCCTGTAGAAGCATTTCACCCGTGTCTTCAAGAAATGGGCCAGTAAATATCAAGAGCTTGTGCTGGGAAGAATGGCAAATCAACTTCCGGATCTGAAAAACAAAGGCTTTGGGGTTAACAGTGGTGAACTAAATTGTTGTTAGCAGCTACTGGGGTTTGTAGGTTTCCTTCCAAATTGGAATAGGTGAGCAGACCTCCACACACACCCACACACTTTTACTCTACACCTGTATAAGCAAGTTTCTATAAAAACTTTAGCCTACCTCGTTGCATACTGAAGACTTAGAAGGATTTATCAAAACTAAGGTCTCCAAGTTGTCCCCTGCATGATAGAGGCTTCTTTCTCCTATAAACAAAACAGCAAGTGAGAATGTAAAAACAATATAATTGAAATTTCTTAAAACAGCCCATCCCCAATCTCAATTGCATCAAATAGCCTTTTTGCTACTGTGGACTGTACTTCCTCCTGCTGGTCGCAATATCACTATTGTATTCTGTAATGACAAAGGTGCCATTGGACGATAATGTCAGTAGTGTGATGGCATGTTCTCCACTGTGCATAAGTTTCAGATAGCAACAGGACAGCCATGGAATGAAAACAAAGGATGGAGTTGCCACCTGCTGCACTGGCATTTCTCTTTTTCTAATCTTAATCAGTTAGTGAATTATATGAGCAAGCTTGAAAAGTCAGACCAGTGTGATGAAAGAGTATTTAAATTATTTTTTTTACATTTCCTAGAATGCACAGTCAGCTGCTACAGGAAACATGTCATGACACATGTAGGCTGCTATTGCTGACCTATCTATGCTAGTTGCCTTGCTCTCATGTTAGTGCATTAGCTTCATTACTTTAGTTAGTTACCAACGTATAAATAAAGAATAATCTGCATCTGAAACCTCACTGACTTCCATGTCCTGAAAACTTGCTTGTCATTTAATTGAAATTAGGCAACTAGCACCAGGCAACTAGCATTTCAGAAGCAGTAAAGCAACAGCAGCCAAATCACTTCCATCATTACAGAGCTTCCTAGGAAGTTGTGTGCTTGTGCAGAAAAGTCTATGTAATGAACTCAACTGTTATTGCTTTATATGAAGTTACAGTGAGGGAAAGAAGTATTTGATCTCCTGCTGATTTTGTACGTTTGCCCTCTGACAAAGAAATGACCAGTCTATAATTGTAATGGTAGGTTTATTGTAGCTGTGAGAGACAGAATAACAACAAAAGAATGCTCAAAAACCCAGTGCTCAAAAGTCAGAGCTTGATTTGCATTGTAATGAGTGAAATAAGTATTTTGATTACCTGTCAACCAGCAAGATTTCAGGCTAATGAGCTGAGATTCAGGTAACAAACTGAGATTAGGAGCACCCTCTGTAAGGGAGTGCTCATAATCTAATCCAAGTTTGTTACAGTACCTGTGTATATATATATATATATATATATATATATATATATATATATATATATATATATATATATATAACCTGTCCACAGAAGAAATCAATCAGATTCCAAACTAGCCACCATGGCCAAGACCAAAGAGCTGTCTAAGGATATCAGGGACAAGATTGTAGACCTACACTAGGCTAGACTGGGCTACAAGACTAACACCAAGCAGCTGGGCGAGAAGGTGACAACAGTTGGCGCAATAATTCGCAAACTGAAGAAACAAAATATGTGTCAATCTCCCTCGGTCTGGGGCTCCATGCAAGATCTCCCCTCGTGGAGTTACAATGACCATGAGAACGGTGACAAGCAGCCCAGAACTACACGGGGGGAACTTGTCAATGATCTCAGGGCAGCTGAGACCATAGTCACCAAGAAAACAATTGGTAACAGTGCACTGTGTAGGCCTGAAATCTTGCAGAGCCCGCAAGGTACCCCTGCTTAAGACAGCACATGTACAGGCAAGTCTGCAGTTCGCCAATGAACATCTAATTGATCCAGAGGAGAACTGGGTGAAAGTGTTGTGGCCAGTTGAGAGCAAAATTGAGCTCTTTGGCATCAACTCAACGCGCTGTGTTTGGAGGAGGAATGCTGCCTATGACCCCCAAGAACACGATCCCCACCGTTAAATGACCCAAAACATACAGCCAAAGCAACCCAGGAGTTTATTAAAGCAAATAAGTGGAATATTCTTGAATGGCCAAGTCAGTCACCTGATCTGAACCCAATTGAGCATGCATTTCACTTGTTGAAAACTAAACTTTGTGCAAAAAGGCCCACAAACAAACAGCAACTGAAAGCCGCTGCAGTAAAGGCCTGGCAGAACATTAGAAAGGAGGAAACCCAGCATCTGGTGATGTCCATGAGTTCAAGACTACAGGCTGTCATTGCCAGCAAAGGGTTTTCAACCAAGTATTAGAAATGAACATTTTATTTTCAGCTTTTTAAATTTGTCCAACTACTACTTTTGAGCCCCGGAAATGAAGTGATTGTGTTAAAAAAAAAAAAAAAAAGGCTTTAGTAGTTCCTCACATTTTTATGCAATCTTTTTGTTCAACCCACTGAATTAAAGCTGAAAGTCTGCAGTTCAACTACATCCGAGTTGTTTCATTTAAAATTAATTGTGGTAATGTACAGAACCCAAATTACAAAAAAAAAAAAAAAAAATATTTATGGACCTAACTGCATGTGCCTGCTCTGTTACTCACACACACAAAATATGTAACTTTAATTTCACATGCGCATGTGAACCTGTAGTGTGCTTGCAATTTTATGTGCCCGGGTATGGGTAAAATAGTTTGGAGGTGCGGTTGATCAGTTCCTTAATTGTTAACTTTTTTTGCTGAACTTTATTGATTTCACAAGGAGACCCTACATGCTGGTTTTGAAAAATATAACCAAACTGAGGCTGCTGTAATTTAGTTACATCATAATCTTAGAAGAAGTGTTAAAGTCAACTAAATCCCAAACAGGTCACAGTAGCGAGTGCTTTCACATTATGTCAGACTTACCTCCCAAGTGTGCCCTCCTCTAGGAATACTAAATCTATATTCCCAGGTATTGGTTGCACCTATGTAACCATGTCATTATATGATAGTTGTAATCAAAATTATTATAGCAATAATAATAATAGCAATTTTTACAGGAACATAGGGGTCTATCTGGCATTAACCAAAACATTCTCTGGTGTAGAATCTACCAGAATCAAGTGTTTAGATAACATTCCTTTTGGGGAATAAATGCTTTTTGTCGAATGTCGAATTCACTGCTTTACAAATGAACTACATAGTATAAACCTATATAAAAAATTAACACTTGGCCGTGCAGGTGTTCAAGTACAAGATATCACAAAAATAGAGACTCATGTGAGGGTCTGCCATGACACTGTAATGGCACCAAATTACCATTACATGTTTTAAAATTTAAACTGAATTTCACATTAGCCTTAACTTCTCTATTGCACAGATGAATTTACTGATCACTTGCACCGATATTGGTTACACTGATTTTCAGCTCACAGTGTGAGATTATGGGTTTAACAGTATATCTTGTTAGAAAAATATTTCAAATACAGCTAAGGGTCCCGGTATGATAATCTAAACAAGTATCAAATCAAAGTTTATGTGCCTTTGCCTGCTATGACCAAGACAATTCTCTGATGGCAGCTATGATTTATATCTCACATGCTCACCTTCCCAGACTTGGTGGGTTAGAGTAGGACGATTTCAGGAACATCCAGATAACAGGACTAGGTGCTCACTGGCAAGTTACAACACTATTTTCCCCCCATCCTATTGTACTGCAAGCTGGCACAACCTATTACAGTGGCAACTCCCCTCTGAATTCCGAGGCACTACAGCATCATTGCCACTACATTACAGAAAGCCGCAAGTAATACACTAAACTGGTGATTGTGGGACTTATAAAGAATAAACCTACAGATGTTTTATTTTTTTTAATGAAAGACTATAGGCAAATGTTAAAGCTCAACTCTTGGCTCAGTAACTTTAAAGTGGAACCGACCCCAAATTACCAAAGTCACCAGGAGCTGGAGGTTTCAGGTAAAAAAACATGCAGTCTCTTATGCCAAAAACCTCTGCATGTGGTGGCTTTTTGCTTACATTACACAGCACATGTGCCATGCACTGTACAGCATGCCTCTATTCTCAGTGGTTCCAAAAGCAGACAGAGTGTCAAATACAATGCAACTTACAGTTTAGATTTTCAGTGGTCTTCGTTGCTGAAAAGCAGAGTTGGCCCCAGAAGACTCAGCAGCAAAGATGGTGGCTTTGGGGGATGCAGCCGCACAGGATCTTTGACCTGGCAGGATGCTTAGAATAAGGCAAGTGTGTGCCATATTCATTAAGTGTCCACAATGCAGGTGTATTTAGACTAAAACTAAAGTTTTTGCTAAAATGGGAATTCAGGATCATGGTACAATACAATGCATAGTACAAGTAAGAAACAGGTTATCAAACAAAATAATTCATTTTATATTGGTACAAAAAGACAATATAAAAAGCAAAAATTATCATACCTTTTACATCTTGGGAAAAAGTTGCTGAATGGCGAGATACAAATAACTTCAACTGATCATCCAAATTACAAACAGATGGATCCAAGTCCCAGGAACAGTAACCTACAAACAAAGGAGACCAAGATAAAGCTGAATGATAAGTACATTGTTTTCACAAGGGTGGCACTGGCAGATATTACGGTTCTGCATGATTCATTAAGATCGTTGAGCTCCCCAGTAATAGAAGGGGGTGTATGGGGTGGGGGCAGGGCACCTAGGGGGAGACATGCACTTTTAAAAAGATTGGAGCTCCCTAGGATTAGAAAAGGGAATGCATAAGCTGGGGACAAGATACATAGGGTGCAATGGTATTTGAGTGCAGTATTTGATCTTTTTGTTCCAAGGAGGGGGTGCTAGGCAGCCCAATACACATCTACTTGGCTGGAAAAAAGCCTCGGCGCTAGGAGTCACAGCCAGTCCTATACAGTGCATGAACCTTGCCCAAATTCACTTGATGCTGCCACCCCACTAAACTCAACAAGAGCTGGGCAATGCACTGTGGCGCACAGATTACCAAATAAACTGTACTGCTAAACAACCCACTGGCTGGCATGTCTTGCTTGCTACCAGTTGAACAGCCTTGACTGAAAGAAATAAATGCCACTGCACTGGAGGGGCTCTAGAGGAATTTAATATGGAGTAATTATAGACCCACATTTGAAGAACCACATTAAAGGGATGTTATAGGTACATGTTAGGTTAACACCTACATAGGTCACATACAAACATTAAGCCTTCTTTCACTCTCCTATCTTTTTCATAGTATTTCAATGCCGCCATGTAAAAAATAAACAACAAATTGCCAAAACGTTCACGCTTTGAGAAAGAATTGCTGCACAAAACTACAGCTACAGAGAACAGCAAGAGCTTGATTTAAAGCATATTATCTGCTTTAAAAATATGCAAATGCTTTTAGGCATGTGTATAGGCTGTCACATTTGACAGGCACCAGGGGATAAAGGACTAAAGGAAGTCTGAGAGAACGATGGTTTGGATGACAGTGAGGTTTCCAGCTGAGACAACCCATTTTACTTTTCTTATTGTGGGTTTACAGACACTTTAGGTTTTTACCTAAATTGGCCCTCTTGCTAAAAGTGATATTTCTTTAGTCTCAGATTGCAACACTGTCAAAGCTGGTCTACAGAAAAATGACAGACTAGTCACAGACCTATTTTCTTTTCCAATCCAATAAAAGGGAATTATTTATTTGTGTGTATATATACATATACACACACACACACCGTATTTTTCGCTGTATAAGACGCACTTTTTCTCCCCCAAAACTGGGGGGGGCTGTGGGTGCGTCTTATACGGCAAAGGCCGGTTTAAAAAATAATTAAAACAACATACCGTATTTTTCGGCGTATAAGACGCTCCGGCATATAAGACGCACCCAATTTTAAAGGAGGAAAATCTA